>NC_062223.1:92704769-93006470 GCF_902686445.1 Sciurus carolinensis
TTCCATCTCACCCCAATTAGAATGGCGATTATCAAGAATACAAGCAACAACAGGTGTTGGCGAGGATGTGGGGAGAAAGGTACACTCTTACATTGCTGGTGGGGCTGCAAATTAGTGCAGCCACTCTGGAAAGCAGTGTGGAGATTCCTTAGAAAACTTGAAATGGAACCACCATTTGACCCAGCTATCCCACTCCTTGGCCTATACCCAAAGGACTTAAAATCAGCATATTACAGAGATACAGCCACATCAATGTTCATAGCTGCTCAGTTCACAATAGCCAGATTGTGGAACCAACCTAGATGTCCTTCAATTGATGAATGGATAAAGAAAATGTGGTATATATATACAATGGAATATTACTCAGCCATAAAGAATGATAAAATTATGGCATTTGCAGGCAAATGGATGAAACTGGAGAATATCATGCTAAGTGAGATTAGCCAATCTCAAAAAACCAAAGGAAGAATGATATCGCTAATAAGTGGATGATGACACATAATGGGGGGTGGGAAGGGTTAGTGTTGGGATTGGAGTTGGGTTTAGGGAGGGGGGCAGGAATGGAGGAAGGAAGGACTGTATAGATGGAGGGGAAGGGTGGGAGGGGAGGGGGGGAAGGGAAAAAATGGCAGAATGAATCAAACAACATTACCCTATGTAAATTTATGATTACACAAATGGTATGCCTTTACTCCATGTACAGACAGAGAAACAACATGTATCCCATTTGTTTACAATAAAAAAAAAAAAAACAATCAGATGACTTGAAGCAGTGGGGGTTTGCCTATGTCTTCTATTCTGTCTCATTGTTCTACTTATCCATTTTTGTGCTAGTACCTTGATGGGTTTTTTTGTTGTTGTTGTTGTTTTGTTTTGATTACCGGGGATTGAACTCAGGGGCACTCGACTACTGAGCCACATCCCCAGCCCTATTTTGTATTTAATTTAGAGACAAGGTCTCACTGAGTTGCTCAGCACCTTGCTTTTGCCGAGGCTGATCTTCTGTGCCCAGGATTTGATCCATTTCTTCCCGATTTTCCAATTTATTACAAAGTTATTTTTCACAAAATGTCCAAAATGATCCTGTGGATTCAGTGATGTCCTTGTCATCCTCCTGCCTCTGCCCCCTGAGCCACTGGGGGATTATAGGCGTGCTCCATATGAATTTTGGGATACAAAGACTATCACTGGCATTTTGCTCCATATGAATTTTGGGATACCAAGACTATCACGATCACTGGCATTTTAAGGGGAACAATTTGAATCTGTAGATAGTTACTGGTAATATGGTCATTTCAACAATATTAGTTTAGCTATTCAAAAACATCAAATGTCTTTTCATCTTTCTGTTTCTTTTTTTTTTTACCATTCTGTAATTTTCCTTGTAGAGGTCTCTCAACTTCTTGGTTAGAATATTCCTAAATATTCTATTTTTAAGTTCTTTTGAATTACATTGTTTTCATGATTTCTTTCTCAGTTATTCATTATTAGTGAATAAAAAAGCTACTGAGTTTTGTATGTTGATTTTTTATCCTGCTACTTTGCTGAATTATCAGCTCTCTAGAAGTTTCTTGGTGGGACTTTGGGATATTTTAAGTATAAGATCATATCTTCTACAAAGTATGATTAATTGACTTCTTCCTTCCATATTGGTATGTCTTTTATTTCCTTCTCTTGCATAATTACTCTGGTTCAAATTTGAAGCACTATAATGAATAGTAGTGGTGGGAGTGAACATTGCATATTATTCCTGATTTTAGAGGAAATACTTGCAGTTTTTCTTCATTTAGTATGATTTTGACTTTTTTTGTTTGTTTTAAAATATAACCTTTTTAATGTTGAGGTAAGTTCTTTCTATCCATACTTCCTTGAGGGTTTTTATCATGTGTGGGTGCTAAATTTTGCCAGAGGTTTTTTTCTTCATCTATTGAGATGATGTGATTTTTGTCCTTATTTCCATTTCTGTGGTGTATATGTTGAATTATTCTTGCATCTCTGGGTTGAAACCAACTGAAGCATGCTGTATATTCTTTAATATGTTGGTGAATTCAATTTAGTAATTTTTTAAAGAATTTTTGCTCTTCTATTCATCAGGGATTGGGGGCTATGGTTTTCTTTCTTTGATATGTCCTTATCTAGTTTTCTTATCAGGGTGATGCTGGCTTTGTAGAATGAGTTTGGAAGTTCTCAAAAAAACGGAGAATGAGTTCTCCTTTTCTATTTTATAGAATAATTTGGGGAGAATTGGCATTAAGTTCTTTAACTGTCACATAGAATTCATCTGTTCATTTTTTCTTCTTTTCTTTTTTTTTTTAATCTGCTGGTCTTTTGTTTATTGCTCCAAGTTCATTGCTTGTTAAGGTATGCTTAGGTTTTGATATCCTCTTGGTTAAATTTTGGTTGATCTTCTGTGCCCAGAATTTGATCCATTTGTTTCTGATTTTCCAATTTATTACAAAGTTATTTCTCACAAAATGTCCAAAATGATCCTGTGGATTTCAGTGATGCCCTTGTCATATTTCCTCTTTCATGTATAAATTTATTTTAAGTAATTACTTAGCATATTTATACATTTATTTATTTATTGTGTAATATTGTGGATTTATTTCAGGGAAACTCTATCACTGACCTGCACATCCAGCCTTTCCTTGTTTATTTAGTTTTTTATTTAAGAGTAGGCTCACCCTAACTTGCTGAGGATAGTCTCAAAATTTCCATTGTCCTGCCTCAGCCTCACAAATTGCTGGGATAAGCGTGTGACATCGCACCTGATTTCATATCTAATTTTATTAACTTGGGTCTTCTTTTTCTTGCTTTTTGTTCTTTGCCTAGGGGTTTATCAATCTTGTCTATCTTTCCCAAGAAGCAATTCCTTGCTTCACTGATTCTTTATATTGTTCTTTCTTTATTTTTTCTCACTAAATTCAGCTCTGATCTTCATTGTTTCTTTCCTTCTACTGGGTTTGGAATTGTTTTGTTCTAATTTTTCTAAGACCTTGAGATGCATCATTAAGTTAATTAATTGGAATCTTTCTGATTTTTATGTAGGTTCTCATAGCTATAAACTGTCCTCTTAGATCTGCCTTGCTGTCTTAGACTTTTTGGTATGTTGTATTTCTATCCTAATTAGAGTCTAAATTTAAAAATAAAATATTTCTCCCCCATATTCTTCAATGACCCACTTATCATTGAAAAGTATATTGTTCAATATCAATGTGTTCATATAGTTTCTGTAGTTTTTTTTTCTGTTGATTTTTAACTTCATTCCATTATTATCTGGTAAGAAGCAAGGAATTATTTAAATTAATTTGTATTTTTGAAGACATTCCTGTGTCCTAAAATATAAACTATTTTGGATAAAGTTCCATGAGCCACTGAAAAGAAAGTGCATTCAACTCTTGGTAGATGAAATACTCTTTGCATGCCCACATCTATCAGATCTATAGTGTTTTAACTGTGTAGTAACTTTGTGTATTTTTATGTCTGTATGATCTATTAGTGAAACTGGTATGTTAACATCACTCATTATTATTGTATTGGGGGCCTATCTAAACCTTTTGTGGAGTAGCACTTGTTCTATGTACTTAAGTGCACCATTTAAATATCATTATACCTTCTTGTTAAATTGTTCCCTTTTAGTGAATTTTTGCCTCTCCTCTAACTAATTGTGGCCTGAAGTATGCTTGCTTTAAGTTTATACTTGCATGAAATATTAATGTCTATCCTTTCACTTTCAGTCTATGAATGTTTTGTGTATGAGCTCTCTTCTTGCAGGCAACACACAGTTAGGTCTTGTTTGTAGACCTAGTCTGTCATTCTAAGTATTTTGATTGGAGAATTGTGACCTTTTACATTGAGAGTTATTATAGAAAGGTACTTACTGTTTCCTGCCATTTTGTTTTATTTCTAATGTTTGATTTGATCTTAATTTTAATTTGCTTTATACATTCTTCTAAAGAGATTTGTTCCTTCCAGAGTTCTCTTAGTTGTTTTTATATTTGTCAGATTTATTTTATTTTATCTTTGTAGAATTCATTTAAATGTCTTTGCATTGTGGACTTTGTAGTCATAAATTCCTTTAGTTTGTACTTACCTTAGAAGGTTTTTATCTCCTTCTCATTCTTTCGAAGGGTAACTTTGCTGGACATAGAATTTTGATTAGTTGCTATTTTCTTTCAAGACTTAAAATATGTAATCCCAAACCCTGCTGAACTTTAGAGCATCTGCTTAGAAACCTGCTGTTATTCTGATTGTTTTTCCTCTATAAGTGACAAGGCATTACTTTATTCCATATTTTACAATTCTTCATTTTTTCTGTATTTTTGGTCTTTTATCTCTGGTAGGTTGTGCAGAGGTTCTTTTCTGATCTTGTCTGTTTGGGCTTTAAAATTCTCCAGTGCCTGTATGTCCATCTCATTCACCAGGGTCAGAAAATTTTCTCTATTTCAATGAATATCTCTTCATTGCCATTAGACTGTGTCTCTGCTTCTTCCTCAATAATTATGAGCTTCAACTTAGGTCTCTTAATTTACACCAGTGTTCATGGAAATTTAACCATAACCTCTTTTTTTTTTCTATAATATTGTTGCAATGTTCAAGTGTATCTACTTTGTCATGAAGATCTAAAATTCTTTAATTTCATAATGCATTGGAATGTGTCAACTAACTTTTTTTATGTGAATTAGTATGCCTTTTATTTTCAAGATTTGTTTGGTTCTTTATGAGAATGTCTTTTTATTGAAATGTTTTTTATATCATTTATTTTCTCCCTTAGTAAATTCCTTAAATATTTTAATTTATTGATTATTTGAATAATCAACATTTTGAATTCCTTGTCCAGCATTTCATTCACTTCAATATCTGTGGATTCAGTTATTTGAGGGAGGTATAAATTTTGGAAGCATCTTATTGACTTATTTTCTCATGTTTTCCATGATCCTGTTTTTTGCATTTCTGTTTTTATTTCCTCTTCCCCTATTATTTGATAGTCTTTTTTTAAAGCAGTTAGCTTTTTATAATAAGACCTGAGTTTGAGCTCTATCTTTTCACCAACATATTCAGTCGATGAAATCAAAGTGCTACGTCCGAGCACCAGCACTGCTTTCCAGGCAGCCGTTCTGCCACCACAATTCTACTATGGAAGTACTGAGATTTGCAGCCTTCCTCATCTCCACCGTCTTGTAATTCTTTATTAACCCCATGATATGAAAGAGAAATGTCAGAGTTTGAAAAAATTAAGTAAGCTAAGCACGTGCTATAGCTAACCTATCACGGAGTATAGAACTCAGTCTGACCTCAAAATAAAAATAATTTATACATTTTACTACCACCATGAGAATTTCATACTGAATTTGTGTACCAGGACTCTGGTTCACCATCTTGTCACCTGAGGTCAGTGAAAGTATTCTCAGGTTACACAGAAACACCTAGAAGAAAATGATGTTGTCAGTGCATTGTTCTTTCTCTGAAGTCATAATACATTCAGTCTTAAGTTTTTATATTTAGAGAAACAGTTTATTAAATGCTCTTCAAAAAGACACGTCTACGAACTTACCTTTAAAGATATATACAGAATTCTGCTTTTTCACCAAGAATTCATAGATTATCTAAAATGAGTATTTCTACCTTACCCACTCCATAATTGTTTTATTTCCTGAAATAAATTGTTTTAATTTTTCTTTCAACAGTCAGGTCATTTTCAATCTTTAGTAATCTCAGTTGAAGATCTGAGAAAAATCTGTTGAAAAAACCTGGAAGAGAAAAAGGAGAGATAAGAATTTGCATTTTATGGATCAAGAACCTTAGAATCAGACTAGCGACACTGCATCTTATAGAAGAAAAAGTAGGTCCAAATCTTTAACATGTTGACTTAGGATCAGATTTCCTTAACAGGACTCCCATAGCACAAGAAATAAAAGCAAGAATCAACAACTGGGATAGATTCAAACTAAAAAGCTTTCTCTCAGCAAAGGAAACTATCAGCAATGCGTAGAAAGAGCCTACAGAGTGGGAGAAAATCTTTGCCAATCATACTTCAGATAGAGCACTAATCTCCAGAATCTATAAAGAACTCAAAAAACTCTACACCAAGAATGCAAATAACCCAATCAACAAATGGGCTAAGGAAATGAACAGACACTTCACAGAAGAAGATCTACAAGCAATCAGCAAACATATGAAAAAATGTTCCACATCTCTAGTAATAAGAGAAATGCAAATCAAAACTACCCTAAGATTCCATCTCACCCCAATTAGAATGGTGATTATCAAGAATACATGCAACAACAGGTGTTGGCGAGGATGTGGGGAGAAAGGTACACTCATACATTGCTGGTGGGGTTGCAAATTAGTGCAGGACTCTGGAAAGCAGTGTGGAGACTCCTTAGAAAACTTGGAATGGAACCACCATTTGACCCAGCTATCCCACTCCTTGGCCTATACCCAAAGGACTTAAAATCAGCATACTACAGAGATGCAGCCACATCAATGTTCATAGCTGCTCAATTCACAATAGTCAGATTGTGGAACCAACCTAGATGTCCTTCAATTGATGAATGGATAAAGAAACTGTGGTATATATATATACAATGGAATATTACTCAGCCTAAAGGCTGATAAAATTATGGTATTTGCAGGCAAATGGATGAAATTGGAGAATATCATGCTAAGTGAGATAAGCCAATCTCAAAAAACCAAAGGACAAATAATCTCGCTGATAAGCAGATGATGACACATAATGGGGGGTGGGAGTGGGACAAGAATGCAGGAAGGAGGAACTGTATAGAAGGAAAAGAGGGGTGGGAGGAGTGGGGGAAGGAAAAACATAATAGAATGAATCAAACATCATTACCCTATGTAAATGTATGATTACACAAATGGTATGCCTCTATTTCATGTACAAACAAGGAAATAAGTTGTACCCCATTTGTTTATAATAAAAAAATAAAAAAAAGAATTTGCATTTTAGTTTTTGAAAATATTACTTATATAGCCTTACTAGGCTAAATGATTTATTAATCACACCTTTTTATTTGAATAATATACAATTAGGAAATTCCATTCCTCAGAACTCCATCATTTATCTCTCCATTAATAGTTACCATTTTGAGTTCTTCTGAAGTGCAGAAAGTGTGACAAACCATCTACCTGCATTAACACATTTCCTCAAGGGTGCTCCATAAGTGTGATGATTCCCATTTTACAGGAAAATCTATGACACAAGAAACTCCTAGTCTTATTGATGTTCAAATAACTGAAATTTGTTTCTCTACTTATGGTCCTGTCAATCTATTGCCTACATTCCCAACAACTCTCTGTGCTTCCTACTTAACTCTTTCAATTCCTTTTGTTAAGAAAATATAAGTGCATACTCATAATTCCCTTTAAAGTGCTTTAGCGCTTAATGCAAACTTTTGAAAAATAATTTAGCTTTGTGATGTAATGGTCAGGGGATTGAGCTCATTCTTATTTGCCTCAATAAAATCTCCTGGAAATTAACCCAAAGTTAAAATGATTGAATTGATACTTGAGAATACTGTTCTCTTTCTTCATTTCCCTTTGTCCTTTGCAGAGTTAACACAACTTTATATAAGTGAAAGAAAAATGTTAAATCTCACCCATAGTGTGTACAGAAGAAAGGCAGAGGAATGGTACCTATTCTTCAGCATGATCACAATTTCTTTGAAAATTTTAGTTTAGAAATGTAGAGAAAGCTCAGTCGCCATTATTGGTTTTCTCTTTCCAGAAATGCATACTGCAGAGGTCTACTGAGAATAGGCTCATTCTGTTACACAAGGTGGAAGGACATTTCACATACTTCAAAATCATTAGCAGAAACCTAAACCACTGAAATAAGTGCCTTGTTGAAGAAGGCTAATCTCACTTTTTTAAAAATTTCAAGAATATAATATAAGCAACTCTATATTATGTATTTACATCAATTCTTCTATGCACATCATATATGTGTGTTTATCTCTGTGTATGTATATAATGATTAACATTTCTAAAATCAGGTAGAGGGTGATAAATTAATAACTGAAAAATTTGCTTATTTTTTAATCAGGAATATTTTAGAAAATTAAGGACAATATTTGTCATAAATACACTCTTTTGTTTAAGTTGCGAATGAAGACCTTTTCTCATGGGGATATTTTTATAGGTCTGACCTTTCTTAAGCATTTCAAACACATCTTTCCCACTGTTTAAAATACAGAGAAATGTCAGTGCATCCTACAAATCCACATATCCAAAGCTAAATAACAGATTTTGCCCAAACAGTAATTTCTTTTAAGTTCTGTAGTCATCTTATAGAAGTGTAAACTCTTTGGTATCTCTGTCTTTATCTTTAATCTGTTTTTTCTTCCTTTTTGTCTGCAGTCAATTCTTCCATTTAATACAACCTTGCTGATTTTCTAATATGTTCTCACACTTTTTGTATAGTTGTTTTGTGGTTACAGACAAATATATAAAAATCAAATAAAGATTAAAAAATTCCTTTTCTGATTGAACACATTGTAGTTGAGAAAGTAGGACAAATTTAAAAAATAAAAGTAAAATATGCAGTGTATTGACTGGGATAAAAATAAAAACAAATTTGGAGATGAGGCAGGATGTAGATCAGTTATAGAGATCTTACTTGCCTAGGATGTGGGATGCCTCAAATTGAGTTCCCAGTACTGGAAAGAAAAAAAAAAAAAAAAAGCAAGTTTTGAAAATGAACCATGAAGGAAAGTTGCTACATGTGGTAGAGGAACTTAATAAACACTTGGCCACTACTAGACCAAATGGGTACAAGAGGAAAAGAAAATTCACCAGAGACACCATTTAGCTATAAAGTAGTCAATCCCAGTAAATCTTAAATCTCTTATTTCTTTTACTATATTTATGTATTTTTTTTGAGATTTTTCCATTGAAAATGTCTATTATTTTAATTTTTTATATATTTTTAAACTTTTATGTTAGTTATATTTATTTTACCTTTTATTCCGTGTCCTTGTAAGTATTCAAGCCACAGTGAATTAGGACTCTAATGTGATAACCTCTTTTGACCTTACTTGCCTCCTTTAAGTCCACATTTCCAAATACAATCACATGGGGAATTGTGACTTCAACATGTGAATTTTGAGTGGACACAATTCAGTCTGTAAAAGTTCCTAGAGAAAGAATGGGATGAGTATCAATTCTTTATCTTGTATATTTTGACTTGGAATAAAGGTAAGTAATTATTATTTGACATAGCTTATAAGACAGACTTTAACACTCTTCTCATCAGAAGATTCAGTAACCATTCCTTCCCTATAGAAATTAAGCTCCTTAACCATTCCTTCAGACTTCTGAACCAATGACATATCTTCCCTGATTGACGCTTATTATACTATTCCAAATAAACTCTATTCCAGATATAGGGAGTTGATTTCTTTACCCCCAACATGATCAGATATATTTCCAGATCTGTCCTTTTTTCAGGTTCATTTCTGAGTCTGACATAATACCCCTCTCACTTACGACATGGCCATTTTACTTCACATTCTATGTCATTTCCACTGATTTTTGCTGATAGTTTTCCTTTACCTACTCGTGCTTTATAAGGAATCATTACCTCTCTATGGTCCTATGGAATAAGGTAAAAGAATTTACTCCATTCTTGTGTAACTGTAGTTATTTGCATAATTGTCCAAGAGAGAGATTTTTTTTTTATTCATCAACAATTATTTTTTCCTATTTATTATTCTTATACTTATTCTAATAGTTCCCAAATTAATTGTCTGGCTTTGTTTTGTTTTGTTTTGTTTGTTCCTGTTTTTTGTTTTTTGTTTTGGTGGTGTTGGGAATTGAACCCAGGGCCTCATGTGTGTTAAGTAAATCCTCTATCACTGAGTTACATCACTAGTTTTCAAGTCTATTATACAATGAATAAGTTCCATAAAAGTAATTTTAAAATTTTAAATTAATGTTTTATATTAGGAAATTCTTGAGAAGAAGAAAGGGGAAAAAAAGAAATAGTAAATTTAAGATTTGTTGATTGGGATCCTAACTAGAATAAGATATGTTCTTTGCTTGTATATTTATATAAAAACAGATTCTGTTGTCATGTATAACTAACGAGAACAAATGAATTTAAAAAAAAACATTCGTTGGTTTGAACTAAGGATACAGTAAAATGTGGTCTCTATCAAATTTTCTCTTTTCAACTTTTGGAAGAACTTGCGGAAGGGAAGGTACTGCTAGAAACAAATTTGAATAAGGTTTGATTTCTGACATATACATAAAGAGAGTTATTTCCTTTATTTACTTTTATTATATTTTTAAAAGAACCCATCAATTTCTTCCAAATAACAGGAAGAGTAAAGGACTTGTTTTGTAAGAATTTAAACTGAAAATGAATGCTCCAATCTATAAACACTTTCAGATTCATTTTATGAGGAAACTACATGAACCAAGTTAAGAAATTCAATAGATTAAACACTAATCAACAAGCATTACATTTCTATATAATCTCTAATAAAAAAGTCTAATAGAAATAAGAGGCATATCAAATGCAAGAGGGTTTTGGAGAGTCTATTATTTCATAGAACAAGGATCAAACTAGCACATATACATAGAAAAATGCATTGCAAAGTAGATCAGTTATGTAACTAACAGTACCCATGGCAACATGTAAGAAAAACTGCCAGTTTCCTGGTTGAGGACAGCATCTACAGTGACAAACCTAAGTTTTTCTTAAGACTGCTTCCAAAGTTAAACAACACAAATGAGTTATGAAATTTTTTGCTGTTAGTTGTTACTAATCCATTTTTAAAAGATGATACACAATGTTTGTACAACTCCTTTGTGAATATTTTCACAAGCTGATCTTTCAGTTATTCCCATCTCTATCAGGTACATCATGCACTATTTTGTCTATAGTTTTTCATAGATTCTGCTTTCTTTTTTCCAAATCTACATTCTTTATTCCATCTTCTAGACTTATTGCTCATCAGGACTAAAGCCAGGCAATACTGTTTCATTACTTCCTGCATGTTAGTACATACTGCTGTTAATACATACATGTCTTATCATTAATACATCATATTATCTGTTGGGAATGGTTCTGGTGACCCACCCTAAATTATAGGGATTCTTGTTCAATTCTCCCTGTTCACTCTTACAACTCAAATGGTTCACATACTGTTTAATACCAGAAATTTTATTAATTGGAGAACTTTTCTTTTTGAAAATGTGGTTTAAATAGTTTTGACTCCAAAGATCTCATCTTGAACTAAGATTTAACTAATGCTAGGCATTTCATTACCTGATTCTGTTTATTCTAGCTAAGAATTAGAGGATTCAAATAGGGTCTCATAATTATTGAGAAATTAGAATGAAGCCCACCACCCTGGCTAGAATTAGACCACCTTATAAATTATGTATTCAGTTCACTCCTGTCAATCCAAATAAGATTGAACACATTGACCCATCTTTCAAATCTCTAGCTCCCCCTACATTATGGGTATGATATAAGGTTGATGAACTGGGCATAGGGCAGAGATTTAGTATCTGCCTCAACTCATAAATCTTATATCAAAAGTCAGGATATGGCAAAATTTCAAATTAAAATATTTTTATCAATGATTATAGTTAAGTTAAAAGTATAAAATTAGTTCTAGGCTGTTATAAGGCTGTTATATATTGCATCAGTGGTGGCAAATTCATATGCCTAAAGAAATTAGGTATGTAACACAAGTACACCAATTTAAGATAACAAGAACAGGCAGATAATAGAGCATACTGGAGGGTATGTGCCTCTAATATAGGCAGTGAAATTCAAATGTTTTATCATTTTTTCAATCACTAATAAGTTTCCAGTGTTTTCTTTTTATTCAGATGTATTCTTACTGTGTTGCCTGGGTGTCTCAAACACAGATGCTCCTGCTTCAGCCTCCCCAGAAGCTGGAATTACAGGTTTGTGCCAATATGTCTGGTTCTCAAATTTTTAGGTGAGAATCTATGTTTTATTTAAAATAAGGTGGGAGGTGATAAAAAATAATAAAGGAAAAGATCACTGGAGTAGACAAAGGATATTGAAGGGTGAGAGGAGGGATGGGATAAGGGAAGAACCGTGGAATAAATGTGGCCTAATTTTCATATGAACATATTTGAGTATACCACAGTGAATCTCACCAGCCTGTTTATCCACAGGATACCAATATTTTAAGAAAACCCTAAAAGTAGATAGCAGATGTAAGGTATAAAGTCACCCGCCTCTCCGGTTAGAGGAATTTCCCGCCTCACAACCACTTGTCAATCTGCGCTCCACCTGCCTTTTCCCGTACAGGAATTTCCTGCTTACGCTGTTGCCATTTTCCTGCTTCCCACGTTAGGTCCTAACATGCTATTGGTTCATCAGTCAGCTTGCAAGAATTCTCCGCTATTGGTTCCTTCCAGCCGGCGAAATTCCAGTATCTGGGAGAAGTCATACGCCATCTCTCTCTTTCTTCCCTTCTTTTCGCCCTGAGTGGATGTGTTAATGGTCCGCATAAATAAAGTCTCTTGTGTGAGAACTCGTGTCTGCGGAGCATCTTTTCTGGGAGCTATTGGCAAACCACAACCGAGCCAAGCGAGTGAGCGGCAGTTCAGCGGGATCCCAACCTGAGCTGCATTTTTACCCCTAACAGCAGAAAGATCAGTATAGTAAAGGGAAGGGAACAGAGGGAGGGAAGAGAGGAGGGGAAGGGAAAATACTGGGACTGAATTAGAACAAATTACATTCCCAGTTTTATAATTATGTCAAAATGAATCCTAATGTTATGTATACCTTAAAAAATCAATAAAAGAAGAAAAAAAGAAAATCATCTTATATGAAAGTTTTTGTTGTTGTTGTTGTTGTTCCCAAGATTGAACCCAAGGGCACTTAAGCACTGAACCACATCCGCAGCCCTTTTTTATATTTTATTTAGAGACAGAGTCTCTCTAAGTTGCTTTAGGGTCTTGCTAAGTTGCTGAGGCTGACTTTGAACTCAAAATCCTCCTGCCTCACTCTCTCAAGTCCCTAGGATTACAGGAGTGTGCCAATGTGTCCAGTTTATATGAAATTTGTACACGTTAAAAACATATGCATATGATAGTTGGTTCTTTATCCTATAAGCTGATTAACAAATAACAGGGAAAACAAGAACATGAGGAAACATGAAATTGTTTAGAATTTTATTTTAGGAAAGTTCCAGATTTACAGAAAAGTTGCAAGAATAGTACAGAGAGTTCCTGTACACTAGAAATGCAGTGTACGCTCTTGCCGACATTTGATATGGTGGTGGCACACGGTCAAAACTGATGAACTCACTAATACTTACTGAGTATTAGTACTAAGGCTGTACCTTATTCCACTTTCCTTAATTTTTAAGTGATGCTATTCCAGCATCCTACTAGGATGTCATATATTAGTTGGTCATCATGTTCCCTTAGACTTCTCTACTGGAAGATGAATCTTTTCTCAGATCATCCTTTTGAAAATAACAAATTGGGTATTTAGTAGAATGTCCTTATTTTAAATTTGTTTCTGATGCTTTTCTCATGATTAGATCACTGTTATGGGTTTTGGGGGTGAAGAAAGCAGTTGTAAAATGTCATTCTTATCCCATCATATCCAGAGCACACACTATCAGCATGATATCACTGTGGATGTTCCTCTTGATCACCTGTCTGAGGAAGTGATTGGAAGATTACTTCACTGTGAACTTACCCCTCTCCCCTGCTTCCCATGCCGTACATTTTACAAGGAAGCCACTCTGAGCTCACCCTCTGGGAATCCATTTTAGGATGTGGAAAATTAGGTTTCTTCTCCTGGAAGGAAGAGTATCTACATAAATCACTTGGAATTTCTCTGCATGTGAGATTTGCCTATTCTCACCTTCAGTTTTAAAGGTTTTTTTTAGGTGATTTCATAAAGAAAATTATATCTATTTAAGGTGTACAATGTGATATCTACATATGATGTACAATTATATATATTTATACACATACATATACATAAGTTGTAGGATTCTACATATATGTGTGTACACATGTTGTAAAGTAATAACTGCAGTCAAGTTAATATATCTACTACCTGGACTATTTATTTAGTTATGTCATATTTACTTATTTCTTCAATCATTTAAGTGTGAATTCATGGATATTTATTTTATACTTTGGGATGTAATACAATGCTACTTTTACTTTGTTGCTCAGATTGTTCCAGCATTTGCCAGTGTGAATTCTTTGGATTGGCTATTGTACCTCTTTGTTGTATACCATCACTTTTTGTTTGTTTTGTTTTGTGCTTCCTTATTTTCTGGCACTAAAAGATGATCCAGATTCATCCATATATTTCCTGACCCAGATCTGGAATTAGATATTACTTCTGAGACCAGCTTTCCTTTATTTGGGAATGGTACAAGAAGCCCAAAACTGAACATTGGGTGTTCTCATGGCTATTGTGTCATTGTTCCTATGTTCTCTCAAGAGACAGATCTATTAACTACATGAGTGAATATAATATATAAAAGGATTGATATATACTTATAATTATAAAATATTGGTATTCTACTCATCTAAGTGTATCATAAGCTAAATATGACTAAACACTAATGTCCTATCTCAGATCCTATCCCATGTGCTTCATTCTGGAGTTCCTTCCTTGCTTATCTGTAACTTCCCACTGTAGCATTAGGAATACTGGCTCCAGGCAGGGTACAGTGGCATTTGGATGTAATCCTAAGGGTTTAGGAGGCTGAGGTAGCAGGGTTGCAAGTTCAAAGCCAGCCTCTGCAACTTAGTGAAGCCCTCAGCAACTTGGTGGGAATTTGTCTCTAAATAAAATATTTTAAAGGGGACTGGAGACATGGATTAGCAGTTTAGTGCCCCTGGGTTCAATCCCTGGTACTCAAAAATAATGATAATGATAATGATAATAATAATAATAATAATAATAATAATAATAATCTGGCTCCTATCATTGGTCATTCATTTACTTTTTGATCAATCCCAGCATATATTTACAATGCTTTCAAAATTACTAACTTCTACCCACATAGAAAACATCTTTACCACCTCTAGTATTTAAGTAGAGTTTCCTTTTGTCTTTAGGCTTATATTTTCCACTGCTTCAAAACTGCTTGGGTTAGTACCTTATACGGCATCTGCTTCACTGAGACTGTTGTACTGTGTAAAACAGATTTTCTGTAGAGTGATCATTCCATCCTGAAGTTCATTGACCTTATCATTCATTTCTAAAATTCACAAACATCAGTGATCACTCTGTACTGGAAAGTACTAAGAGATTCTATAAATGCACAGTGAATGTATCATCATTACAATGAAATACTGTAGTAATTCCTTGTTTTAAATTAAAAGCAATGTTTGTAGTGGGGTGATTCAAACCCAGGACCTCACACTTGCCCAGGCAAGCACTCTACAACTGAGTTATGTCTCCAGTCTATAGTCTTACTGCTCTGGAAATTTTCTGTGCCTCAGTTACTCAAAACTCCCATCCCCAAGCCTCTAGGCAACCACAGATCTGTCATTTACCTCTTTAAAATTATTCATTGGCAATGATGGTATGTAATTAGAAGTCAAGTAAAGTATAGTCACTTCAGATTGACTGCTTACTTACCCATATGCATTTAAAATTTATCTATATTTTTGCATAGATAGTTTTTTGAAAAATTACTAGCAAATAGCATTTCCCTGTATGGGTGCCTCAAATTTTGCTTATCCATTTGCCTACTGAAGGACATATAATTCCTTCCAGTTTTTTATTTATGAATAAATTTTTATAAGCATCTATATGATGATTTTTGTGTGAACATAGTTTTAAACTTAGGTGGATAAATACCTAGAAACAAGATGCTGCATCATAACTATGATAAGAATGTGTTTAACTGTCTAATGAACTGCCAAATTGTCTCAAAATTTGTTGTTCCATTTTATATCTTACCAGAAATGAATGATAATGACTAAATGCTTCACACCTTTAACCACAATTACTTTCATGCCATTATTTATTAATAAAACCATTTTATTAGGAGGATTTGTATTTTTTTGTAATAACAAAATATTATGACCATCTTTACATATGCTTATTTGCAATATGCATATCTTCTTTGGTGAGGTCTACATTTAGATCTGTGCCCATTTTTATATGGGTTGTTTGCTTACTTGTTTTTGAATTTTAAAGGTTTATTTCATTTATTTTTTATTTTTTATATTTATTTATTTTTTTAATTGTATACAAATGGGATACATGTTGTTTCTCTATTTGTACATAGAGTCAAGGCATACCATTTGTGTAATCATACGATTACATAGGGCAATGATGTTTATTTTTTTTCCCTTCCCCCCCACCCCTCCCACCCCTCTTTTCCCTCTATACAGTCCTTCTTTCCTTCATTCTTACCGCTCACCTTATCCCTAACCCTAACCTAACCCTAAACTAATGCTAACCCCTCCCACCCCCACATTATATGTCCTCATCCGCTTATCAGCGAGATCATTCGCCTTTAGTTTTTGAGATTGGCTTATCTCACTTAGCATGATATTCTCCAATTTCGTCCATTTGCCTACAAATGCCATAATTTTATCATTCTTCATTGCGGAGTAATATTCCATTGTATATATATGGACTGTTTCTTTATCCATTCATCAACTGAAGGGCATCTAGGTTGGTTCCACAATCTGGCTATGGTGAATTGAGCAGCAATGAACATTGATGTGGCTGTATCTCTGTAGTATGCTGATTTTAAAGTCCCTTTGGGTATAGACCAAGGAGTGGGATAGCTGGGTCAAATGGTGTTTTCCATTCCAAGCTTTCCTGAGGAATCTCCACACTGCTTTCCAGAGTGGCTGCACTAATTTGCAACCCCACCAGCAATGTATGAGTGTTCCTTTTTTCACCACAATCCTCGCCAAACACCTATTGTTGGCTTTGTATTCTTGATAATTGCCATTCTAATTGGGGTGAGATAAATCTTAGGGTAGTTTTGATTTGCATTTCCCTTATTACTAGGGATGTTGAACATTTCTTCATATATCTGTTGATTACTTGTACATCTTCTTCTGTGAAGTGTCTGTTCATTTCCTTAGCCCATTTGTTGATTGGATTATTTGTATTCTTCGTATAGAGTTTTTTGAGTTCTTTATACATTCTGGAAATTAGCGCTCTATCTGAGGTATGGTTGGCAAAGAATTCTCCCTACTCTGTGGCTCTCTCTTCACATTTCTGATAGTTTCCTTTGCTGAGAGAAAGCTTTTTAAGTTTGAATCTATCCAGTTGTTGATTCTTCTTTTATTTCTTGTGCTATGGGAGTCCTGTTAAGGAAGTCTGATCCTAAGCCAACAAGTTGAAGATTTGGACCTACATTTTTTTCTATAAGATGCAGGGTCTCTGGTCTGATTCCAAGGTCCTGTGATCCATTTTGAGTTGAGTTTTGTGTAGGGTGAGAGATAGGGGTTTAGTTTCATTCTATTGCATATGGTTTTTCCAGTTTTCCCAGCACCATTTGTTGAAGAGACTATCTTTCCTCCATTGCATATTTTTGGAAACTTTGTCTAGTATGAGAAAATTGTATTTATTTGGGTTTGTGGTCCATGTCCTCTATTCTGTACCATTGATCTACCTGTCTACTTTGGTACCAATACCATGCCATTTTTGTTACTATTGCTTTGTAGTAGAGTTGAAGATCTGGTATTGCAATACCCCCTGCTTCGCTCTTGCTACTGAGAATTGCTTTAGCTATTCTAGGTTTTTTATTCTTCCAGATGAATTTCATAATTGTTTGCTCTATTTCTGCAAGGTACATCATTGGGATGTTACTTGGAATTGCATGATCTGTATAGCACTTAGGTAGTATAGCCATTTAACAATATTAATTCTGCCTATCCAGGAACATGGGAGATCTTTCCATTTCTAAGGCTTTTCTTTAATTTCTTTCTTTAGTGTTCTGTAGTTCTCATTGTAGAGGTCTTTCACCTCTTTTGTGAGATTGATTCCCAAGTATTTTATTTTTTTGAGGCTATTGTGAATGGGGTTAGTTTTCCTAATTTCTCGTTCTGAAGATTCATCACTTATGTATAAAAATGCATTGGATTTATGAGCATTGATCTTGTAACCTGCTACTTTACTGAATTCACTTATGAGTTCTACAAGTTTTCTGGTGGAATTTCCAGTTCCTCTACATATATAATCATGTCATCAGCGAACAGGGATAGTTTGAGTTCTTTTTCCTATTCGTAATCCCTTTAATTTCTTTGGTTTGTCTGATTGCTCTGGCTAGAGTCTCAAGGACGATGTTGAATAGAAGCGGTGAAAGAGGCATCCCTGCCTTGTTCCAGTTTTTAGGGGAACGCTTTCAGGTTTTTCACCATTTAGAATGATATTAGCCATGGGCTTAGTGTAGATTGCCTTTATAATTGTTAAGGAATGTTCCCACTATCCCTATTTTTTCTAGTGTTTTGAGCATGAAGGGATGCTGTATTTTATCAAATGCTTTTTCTGCATCTATTGAAATAATCATGTGATTCTTAACTTTAAGTCTGTTGATATGGTGAATGACATTTATTGATTTCCGAATGGTTGAACCAACCTTGCATCCCTGGGATAAAACCCACTTGATTGTGGTGCACTATCTTTTTAATATATATTTGTCTGCGATTTGCTAAAATTTGTTGAGAATTTTTGCGTCGGTGTTCATTAAGGATATTGGTCTGAAATTTTCTTTCCTCGATGTGTCTCTGTCTGGTTTAGGTATCAGGGTGATATTGGCCTTCATAGAACGAGTTTGGGAGGGTTTCCTCCTCTTCTATTTCATGGAATAGTTTGAGGAGTATTGAATGAGCTCTTCTTTAAAGGTTTTGTAGAACTCGGACTGAGAAACCCATCTGGTCCTGGACTTTTCTTTGTTGGTAGGCTTTTGATGACCTCTTCTATTTCATTTGCTTGAAATGGTTCATTTAAGTTGTGTATGTCCTTCCTCGTTCAGTTTAGGTAGTTCATATGTCTCTAGAAATTTGTTGATGTCTTCGAGGTTTTCTGTTTTGTTGGAGTATAGATTTTCGAATAGCTTCAAATTATGTTTTGTATTCACTCGTGTCTGTTGTGATGTTTCCTTGTTCATTCCGAATTTTAGTAATTTGAGTTTTCTCCCTCTTTCTCTTTGTTATGTGTGGCCTAAGGGTTTATCATTTTATTTATTTTTTCAAAGAACCAACTATTTATTTTGTTATTTTTCCAATGTTTCTTTTGTTTCGATTTCGTTGATTTCAACTCTGATTTGAACTATTTCCTGTCTTCTACTACTTTTGGTATTGGTCTGCTCTTCTTTTTCTAGCGCTTTGAGCTGTAGTGTTAAGTCGTTTATTTGTTGATTTCTACTTCTTTTTTTGAATACACCCCATGAAATAAATCTTCCTCTAAGTACTGCTTTCATAGTGTCCCAGAGATTTTGATATGATGTGTCTTGTTCTCGTTTACTTCTAAGAATTTTTTTATTTCCCTCCTGAGTCTTCTGTTATCCATTTCATCATATAATAGTGTATTATTTAGTCTCCAAGTATTGGGAGAAGTTTCTGTTTTTATTCTGTCATTTATTTCTAATTTCAATCCATTATGATCTGATAGAGTACAAGGTAGTGTCTCTATCTTCTTGTATTTGCTAACAGTAGCTTTGTGGCATAAAATATGGTCTATTTTAGAGAAGGATCCATGTGCTGCTGAGAAGAAAGTGTATTCGTTCTTTGTTGGATGGTATATTCTATATATGTCCATTAAGTCTAATTTGTTGATTGTGTTGTTGAGATCTATAGTTTCTTTATTCAATTTTTGTTTGGACGATCTATCCAGTGGTGAGAGAGGTGTGTTAAAATCACCTAGTATTATTGTGTTGTGGTCTATTTGATTTCTGGAATTGAGAAGGATTTTGTTTGACGTACGTGGATGAGCCAATGTTCGGGCATAGATATTTATGATTGTTCAGTCTTGCTGATTTATTGCTTTCCTTAAGCATCATGTATGTCCTTCTTTATCCCTTCTGACTAGTTTTGGTTTGAAGTCCACATTATCTGAAATGAGGATGGATACTCCAGCTTTTTTGCTTGTGTCGCGTGTGCATGGTATGTTTTTCCCCACCTTTCACCTTTAGTCTATGGGTGTCCTCTTTCTATGAGATGAGTCGCTTGCAGGCAGCATATGTGGATTTTTCTTTTTAATCCAATCTGCCAGTCCTGTGTCTTTTGATGATGAATTCAGGCCATTGACATTCAGGTTTATTATTGTGATATGATTTGTATTCCCAGTCAATTGACTCATATTTGTTTTTGACATGATTTGGTTTCTCCTTTATTTGGCTATTCCTTTAGGCTAGTTCCTCCTGTTGCTGATTTGCATCGTTGTTTTTCATCTCTTCCTCATGGAATATTTTGCTGAGAATGTTCTGTAATGCTGGCTTTCTTTTTGTAAATTCCTTTAGCTTTTGTTTATCATGGAAGGATCTTATTTCATCGTCAAATTTGAAGGTAAGTTTTGCTGGGTATAAGATTCTTGGTTGGCATCTGTTTTCTTTCAGGGCTTGGTATATGTTATTCCAGGCCCTTCTAGCTTTTAGGGTCTGGATTGAAAAATCTGCTGATATTCTTATTGGTTTCCCTCTGAATGTAATTTGATTCTTTTCTCTCGCAGCCTTTAACATTCTGTGTTTATTTTGTATGTTAGGTATTTTCATAATAATGTGCCTTGGTGTGGGTCTGTTGTAATTTTGTATGTTTGGAGTTCTATAAGCCTCTTGTACTTGGTTTTCCATTTCATTCTTCAGATTTGGGAAATTTTCTGATATTATTTCATTGAATAGATTGTTCATTCCTTTGGTTTGTTTCTCTAAGCCTTCCTCAATCCCAATAATTCTTAAATTTGGCCTTTTCATGATATCCCATAATTCTTGTAGATTCTGTTCATGATTTCTTACCATCTTCTCTGTTTGGCCAACTTTGTTTTCAAAATTAAATATTTTGTCTTCAATGTCTAAGGTTCTGTCTTCCAGGTGTTCTATCCTATTGGTTATGCTTTCTATGGAGTTTTTAACTTGGTTTATTGTTTCCTTCATTTCAAGTGTTTCAGTTTGTTTTTTTTTCAGTATCTCTAACTCTTTATTGAAATGATCTCTTGCTTCCCGTATTTGGTCTTTTAACTGTTGATTGGTGCGATCATTTAATGCCTGCATTTGCTCCTTCATCTCCTCCTTCAATGCCTGCATTTGCTCTTTCATCTCCTCATTAGCTTCCCTGATCATTTTAATTACGTACATTCTGAACTCCCTTTCTGACATTTCTTCTGCTGTGCTGTCATTGGGTTTTATTGATGTAGTATCTAGGTTTGTTTGGGACATTTTCTTCCCTTGTTTTGTCATATTGGTCAGCTGTCAGTGGGACCCTGAGATATTGCAGTTTTCCGCTATTGGCTTATAGTGTCCCAGTAGATTTCCAGTGTATCACCTCCCAGCCTTCAGTAGCCTGATGTCTTGGAGGAATCTGATAAAGCAGTTCATCCGAAGAAAACGGCCCCTAGCCCCCTACTGGTTCCTCGGTTTGGAACTGGTTCTGTGCGGAAATGCCCTCACTGTGGGCCTGCACCGTGCAGCTGGCCGTGTGGGAGGAGCCCACTGCCAGAGTGTGGAAGGCTACCTTGGGAAGACTCTAGCTGCCCTGCCTGGCTCCGATAAGCCACCTCTATCTGGGCCTGCCACCCGGGCCGAGCTTTACCCAGTGGGCAGACTCACCTGTGGCTCTATTTCAGTCCGAGTCTCTCAATGCCTCCCCTTCTTAACTCCTGGGTTCTGGAGCGACAGGGGGTGCAGTCTCCCTCTAGGCCGCCATCTTGGATCGCCCCCTAAAGTTTTATTTTATATTCTGAACCTGAGTCCTTTACCTTGTAAGTCATTAGAAATATTTTCCCAGTCTGAAATTCATCTTTTTATTTCCTTAGAAGTCTTTTGCAGAGAAAATAATTTCAACATTAATAAAGTTCATTTATAATCTGTTTTCCTTTCTAAGATTGCATTGTTGGTATTGTATCTACAAGCTTGAGACTAGTTTTGTTCTATATGTTTTATAGTTTTCTGTTTTACATTCAGGTCAGTGATATGTATTGAGTTAATTGTATGTGAAATATAAGGTTCAATGCCTAGACCTTTTTTCTTTAATATATAGATGACTTCTAATTGCTTTAGCATAGTTTATTGAAAAAATAATATAATTTCTACATTGTATTCACTTTGTACCTTCATCAAAGAACAGTTCAGTATATTTTTAGGTGTCTGTTTCTGATTATTTTATTCTGATGCATTGATTGACATGTCTATTCTTATGATGATACCATATTGTCTCTGTTATAGTAGTTTTATAAAACTTTACAGTAAAATGTGTTTCATGCTCCAAACTTAGCCTATGTTGGTGAATATCTCATATTGAGAAGAATAGGTATCCTGCTGTTGTTAGAAGGAATATTTTAGAAGCATAAATGAGATTGGGTTGTTTTGTAATACAGTTTAAATCATTTATGTCATTTCTGATTTTCTGCTTGCTTCACTATGAGTTATTGATAGAGGAGGTTTGAAGTTTCCAAATGTAAGTATGTATTTGTCTATTTCTCTTTCTATCTTGTTTTGACCTTGTGTATTTTTATGTTCTCTTACTGTGTGATATAGGAAAGTCGAAAGGCATTTTGGGTGCCCTCTCCCAAAATATATCCATGTACTGGAACCTGTGAATATGAACTTATTTGGAAAAAGGGTTTCTTCTTATGTAATTAAGAGTCTCAAGATGAGCTCATACTAGATTGCCCTGGTGTGCCCTAAATCCAATGGCAAATGTCCTTATAAGAGGCCCAAGGACCTGGGCATAATGGCACAAACCTGTAACCCCAGTGTCTGCAGATGCTGCGGTAAGCGGATCACAAGTTTGAAGGCAACTTTAGCAACTTAGTGAGGCCCTTAGCAACTCAGTGAGACCCTGCCTTAAAAAAAAAAAAAAGAAAATAAATAAATAAATAAAAGAATCGGGGATGTAACTCACTGGTAAAGCATCTCTGGATGGTTCAATATCTAGTACAGAGAAAAAAAAAAC
Source organism: Sciurus carolinensis (assembly GCF_902686445.1). Lineage (NCBI taxonomy): Eukaryota > Metazoa > Chordata > Mammalia > Rodentia > Sciuridae > Sciurus > Sciurus carolinensis. The sequence continues at coordinate 92,727,894 of NC_062223.1, forward strand.
AAAAAAAACCATGGAAGTGCCCCAAGCAGAAGAGAAGAAGAGAAGCCAAGTAAAGATGGAACAATGTAATACGGTAGGTACAAACCAAAACAAACCAAGGAGTTCCTGGAGGTAGGAGACACGAGAAGAGGCATGGGATAATTGACTCTCTAAAATCTTAAGAAAAAGCATGGATCTACAGACATCATGATTTCAGACATCTGTAAGAGAATAACTTTATAGTGTCTCACACCATCCACTCTGTGGATAACTTGTATAGTAACCATAGGAAATTAAAAGAGGTGCGTACAAATTTATGTCTTCTTGGAAAACTGACCCATTTATTATTATCTAATGTCCTCCCTGTATTTGATAATCTTACTTATTCTAGATTCATTTTGTCTGAAATTAATATGATATTCATGGTTTCTCTTGATTAGCATAGTATACATTTCTGTTATCTCTTTGCTTTTAATCTATGCAGTCCTTTGCATTTAAACCGAGATTCTTATGCTGAGAGTGATATTAGCCAAATCATATTGCTACATTGTATGCATATAGGAATATATAGCAAAAAATTCCTTTACTATGTACAATTATGTTATGGTTTGGATGTGAGGTGTCCCCCAAAAACTCATGTGTGAGAAAATGCAAGAAGGTTCAAAGGAAAAATGATTGGGTTGTAAGAATCTTAACCCAATCAGTGAATTAATCCCCTGATAGGGCTTCACTGAGTGGTAACTGAAGTGGTAGGGTGTGGCTGGAGGAAGTGGTTCATTGGGGACATGGCTGTGGGGTATATATTTGTATCTGGCAAGGAGAGTCTCTCTCTCTCTCTCTCTTTCTCTCTCTCTCTCTCATCACCATATTGTGATCTGCTTCCATCTGCCACACTCTCCTGTCATGATGTCCAACCTCACCTGGAGACCCAGGGGAATGGAACTGGCCTTCTATGGACTAAGACCTTTGAGACTATGAACCTTCAAATAAACTTATCCTCCTCTATAATTGTTCTAGTCAGATACTTTTAGTTTCAGTGGCAAAAAAGCTGACTATACAACATATGTGTGGAAAAAAGAGAAACAAGATTCTTATAGACTGAAGTGATTCTGCTCCATGTACTTCTGTTCCATCTGATATGTTTTGACTGGTGTATTTAGCCATCTACTGTTTAAATTATTGTTAGTACCTTTGGCTTAAAATTTACAATCTTTGCAACTTTTTTTCTATCTACTGAATTGTTCTGTTCTTTATTTCTCACCTCCTTTATTTTTCTAGCTCCTCTAGTTTTAATTGAACATTAAATAATTTCTTTATTCTCTTTTATGTGAGATATTTAAACTTATTTTTATAATTTATTTTGTGGTTGTCCTAAGACTAATAATCTACATTCTAAAATAATCTAAAGTTGCCTCTGAATAATGCTAAGATGTGTAGCACAGACATCTTTAATAGGGTATTCCCTGCCCTCCCTGGAGATATTACCACCAGTCACTACACTTAACCAGGTGCTATGATAGGCCAATGCGTTTTTACTATTATTGCTTCAGTCAAACCATTGAGGACTGAATAATGGTATCCACCTCAAATTTCTATGTTTAAGTCCTAATTATCAATGTGATGGCATTTGGAGGTAATTAGGGTTAGATAAGGTCATGAGGGTGAGATCACAAGGAGTTGGTTTCCTTATAAGAAGGAACGCTTCTTGTAAGGGATAGCCTGCTGTACCTCTTTGTTTCCACTTTTTTGCACCATGTAATGCCACAGGGCATGCAACAAGAAGGCAACCATGAGTAAGAAAGTCAGGAAGAGATTTCACCAGGACCCAACTTGGTGGCACCCTGATCTGACCTCCACTTTAAGAACTATGAGGAAACAGATCGATGTTAATTGAAGCCACTCAGTCTATCTGTTTTGCTGTGACAGCATAAACTAATGAGAACATTTTTGTCCTTTTGGTCAACTTATAAAGAATAAGCTAAAAAGTTCTATTTTACCTCTATTATTTATTCTCTGGTGGTCTTCTTTATGAATATTTGAATTTCTGACCTATATTATTTTCATTCCTAAAAAATCTCCATTAATATTTCATGTAGGGAAGATCTGCTGTAATGAATTCCCTGAATTTATATTTATCTGAGGTTTCTTTATTTCTACTTCATTGTTGAAGAATAATTTCACTTCATATGTAATTTTAGTCTAGTAAATTTTATTTTTTTTTTTTTACACATTAAATATTGTATTCCATCATGTCTTGCCTGCCTGGTTTTTAATAACAGGTATTATTAACGCTATTTCTCTATATGCTGCTGTTTTTGTTTTATTTGTTTTGGTTTTCTACTGGCTGGTTTTAAGAGGTTTGTTTTTGTTTTCTTCGATTTGAATATAATTTTACTAAGTTTTTTTTTTTTTTCCTCTTGCAATGAGAGAACAGTAGAAGTAGGAATTACTCCTGTTTGGGATTATCCAAGTTTATTAAATCTATAATTTATGTTTGTCATTAAGGTTGGGATGTTTTTAGCCATTATTACTTCCAATATTTATCATGGCCCAACCTCTCTTCTCTTCCTATAGTTCCAATTATATGTGTTACACCTTTTAACCCACAGTTCTTGGTTGTTCTAATCAATATTTTGTTGTTTCATTCGTTTTCTCTTTGCACTTTTATTTGGAAAGTTTTAGTCAACCCATCTTCAAAATTACTAGGTAATATGACTAAGGCCTTTAATGAGATAGTTTATGTTAATCCAACTAAGAGTTAAGCTTATTTAATGATAGTATATCTGTAAGTTTAAGAGCCTTCAGATTCCTCTACTGTTAGTCAGCTTTGAATCACTGTGACCAAAAGACCTGATGACACAATTTAGAGAAGGAAAATCTTATTTTGGCCCATGGTTTCAGAAGTTCTGTCCTAGGTGGGCCATCTTCATAGGGGGTGAGGCAGAACATTATGGTGAAGGGAATGGTAGAGGAAAACCATTCAGTTCCTGACAGCCGGGAAGGAGAGTGAGCTGGAGAGGAGAGTGGAGAAAGGAGAGAGAGGTGCATCAGGGACAAAATACAAACCTCAAAGTCATGCCCCCAGTGACCAACCTCCTCCAGCCACACCCTACCTGGCCATATTTACCACCCAGCTAATTCATTCAAATAGATTAATCCACTGTTTGGGTTACAGCGCTCAATAGAATCATTTCACCTTTGAATATCCTGGTCTTCTCTTACCCATGAGCTTTTGGGGGACACTACATGTTATGGTTTGGATGTAAGGTGCCCCAAAAAACTCACAAGTGAGACATTGCAAGAAGGTTCTGAGAAGAAATGATTGAATTATGAGAGCCTTAACCCTATCAGTGAAATAATCATCTTATGGGGTTAGTTGAATGGTAATTGAATTCAGGTAGGGTGTGACTGCAGGAAATGGGCACTGGGAGTGTGGCTTTGGGGTATATATTTGTATTTAGCGAATGGAGATCTCTCTCTGTTTCCTAATAATCATGTGAGCTGCTCCCCTCTGTCACACTCTTCTGCCCTGTTGCTCTGCCTCACCTTGAGCCCTGAGGAATGGAGCCAACTGTCTAGGGACTAAGATTTCTGAAACTGTGAGCACTCAAATAACCTTTTTTTCCTTGCAATTGTTCTGGCTTGGTCTTTTAGTCATTGCAGCAAAAAAACTAACTAAAACACCACATATCCAAATCATAACATCTACCATTTTTGTTTTTGTCTCCTCTCTTGGCTTTGAGTTTCCTTTTGTACTGATGCTTAGGTAGGATATGCAATTCTTGCTCTTTTAGATATACTTTATTATTATTATTATTATTATTATTATTATTATTAGGAACTTTTTGGTATCATGAAAGGCTATGAATGAGAAATATAATTCAATAAACTTATAATTAAATCTTAGTCTTTTAGTGAATCAGTGTCTTAGAGGTTCGACCATCTGCCAAAGTCTTCATTCTCTCTCTTTCCTCAGTGCCTTTTCTGGTTGCAGCATTGCTAATCTATTTTCTTTAAAGTTTTTATTCTATTAGCACCTGTCTTGGGTGAGACAGGGAATTGATGAGGAACTAGAGAGGGCAGGAATCCCCTTCCTCTAGTTGTCATAATTTTCAGAATGGTACTCTGGAAAATCCCTGTCTCTGGAGGTGAAGTCTTTGTTACAGAAAATACTCTGGGTAGGTTGTATGATAGCATTCTTTTTCTGCTCCTGCTAGGACCTGGCGGGATCACTTTTCCTTCCTCACAGTAGGAACCTGATAGGTTTTCTGGAGTTAAAACCTGTGAAAATGTGGAGGTCTCCTTGTGGCTGTGGATTCCAGGAGCTTCTCATTCACAGACTGGTGTCTGCTCAACTTATAGCACTTCATCAAAGTTATCACTTAACAGTCACTAACTGCTTATAGTGTGGAGCAGCTTCTGTTCCCCTTGAGCAAATCTCAGGTGTTTCTTTCTAAATCTTCCTCTGTTCCCAGATTTTGGAGATGAACTTTGCCCTATAACTTCAGTTCTCTGAGAAGTCCACGTAGAGTCATGGCTTTCAGTTTTTCCAGGTTTTATTATGGGAAGTGTAGGAGTTATAACCAGCTCTTTACATGTTGGACCTGAAATTAGAAGTCCCACGTTACCAAATTTGACTGAACTATTTTTAAATCTGAACTGTGACTAATTTTAACTGTTTTTTTTTTTTTTCTGTCAAATAGCAAAGGGGTGGGGACACTGGAGAAATCTAACAATTTTATAACAATAAAATACCCAAATACCATGTGTCTCACTTTAGCAGTCTTATTGCCTAGGTATTAGAAACAGGTTGAAAAAAATATTCACTTCTGCATAATGAAGCAGAGCCTTAAAACTCAATAATACTACAATTGGGACATAGAGAAAATACAAGCAGAAATAACTATTTTATTCTCTCTGTAATTAATCTGCTCTTCATTAGCATACCACTTACTGATTAATTAGTAAATTAATAATTTTATATAGTACCATTTAGTAAAGTGTGTAGTTTAAACAGTCCTCTAGGTAATATTACTCATGACTAAAAATCAGTAGTATTCCATATTTCTAACTAATGGAAAATAAATAAAAATGGATTTGCAAAAATAAATAATAATCAGTAGTATTTGTCTAGGCCCCGCATGCATACATTTTTACCAAGGTAAAATCTAACTTCTTCATGAAAAAGAGATGGTTCATAGAATTTCCTGACTTGTTTGATTGAGAGAGATGAGGCTCTCAGATTCTTTTAACATTCTTATGTTGTATCGAGTATCTGTGTGCGTGGTGTGTGTGTGTGTGTGTGTATCTGTATGTGTGTGTGTGTGTATATGTAGTCACTGGAATTTTGATGATCTCCATGACATGATCTAGGGTGGGCACAATAGTGCTTCCTCATGCTTTCTCATCAGAGCAGGCTGGGTTCATCTGAAGGCCCTATCTTGGTACTACGTGCTGGAGATCATGAAATAGCTTCTTTTTGAGTTATCCGTTATGACTTGAATATGAGGTATCACCCAAAAGCTCACATGTGAGACAATACAAGAAGATTCAGAGGAGAAATGATTGGGTTGTAAAACTCTTAACCCAATCGGTGAATTAATCCCATAATAGGGATTAACTAGGTGGCAACTGAAGAGGTAGGGTGTGACTGGAGGAGATTAGAATTGAGGTGTGGCTTTGGGGTTTATATTTTGTATCTGGAGAGTGAAGACTCTCTCTCTGCTTCCTGATGATGCAAGCTGCTTCCCTCTGCCATGCTCATCCACCATGATGTTCTGCTTCACCGGGAGTCCCAAGGAATGGAACCTGCTTCTATGGACTAAGACCTCTGAAACCATGAGCCCTCAAATAAACCTTTACTCCTCTATAATTGTGCTGGTCAGATCATTTAGTCACAGCCCCCAAAAAGCTGACTAAAACACTATCCAACTGTTAGCTTGCTCCTCTCTTGGGTGGAGGTGCTTTTTCTACCACGGCAGCATCTGTAGGCTCCTCTGTGGCCCACCACTCAGGTTACACACCCTGGGGAAATGAGAGAATCTCTGGACTGCCAAATTTAGATCACTGCATCCCAATTTGGTGTCAGTGTGGCCAGAGGAATGATCTGTTTCCACAACCCTTACCTTGTGGGAGTGACCAATACCCCTTTGCCAGTGGAATTGTCTTCATTTATCCACAGAATTCTCACCTTATCCAAACTGAAGCTGGAATAAAGGAAAATGGAGATCCACCTAACACTCTAGATCTCTTCCTTTTCTTCCTAGCCTCCTTTCCATCATCTGTTTACTTAGCATAAATGTTTCAATTCAACATACTTTTTTATTCTTTATTATGAATTTCTGCATAATACACAAATATCTGGATCTTTTGCTACTTTAAAATAAATATCTGAGCTTTTGTTATCTTAAGCATAGCTCTGAAATTTGGAGGAAACAAAAACAAAACAGAAAAAAAAAATTTGTCCAGTATAAAACTTGAAGAACTACTTTCTAAAACTATTACTTTGTTTACTTATTTACTTATGTATCTTTGAAACAGATTCTCACCAAATTGCTCAGTCTGGTCTCAAACTCACAACCCTCCTTCCTCAACCTCCTGAGTAACTGAAACTACAAGCTTGCACCAACACACCTGGCATTTGAACCAGTTTTAAAAGCAAATCATGAGCTGAATATTTTCTGATTGGTATTCTTTGTATTCACAATATTAAAATTTCTAAACATTTTCTGGCTAGATGAATGCCCTAGATCTGGGAACCAAGATTAAGCATTACAAAAAATAATTGGAAACGCACACTTTTGACTTGCATATGATCACCCCTGTTAAACCTGAGCCCTCTGAGCTAGGTTCGGCTTCCACTTTAGAGATGAAGAATCTGTGATGCATGAAGACTAAGCATTGCCCATGTTTCCTAAAGGCTCATAGCAATTCCAGAACCTGGTGATGAACATATTTTCTCCTTCCTGTTTAGTATTAGTGTTGGGTGTTTTATCCTTATCCCTAAATTGATGGCAGAGAAGATTCCTGCATGCATTCTTCATATGCATCTGATGCTCATCCAACCAAATGTATTGATCCCTTGCTCCATGCCACATCCAGGACTAGCCACTGAGAGTAAAGTTGTGAGAAAAGCAGAAGTGTTTTTGACATCAAGGACTTGACAGTCTTTCAGGAAATAATAGGATATCAAGACAAAATTCAGTATAGTTTTATAAATATAATGTTGGAAGGGAACATCATATATTCTGTTTCATTCCTTGTCTCTCCAAAGTCTTTCTTTTCCTCCCTCTGTGCCTTCTATCTCAGATATTTAATAACATTTACATACAGATATTTTCCCCTGAGCTCTTCTTTCCTTTAGAGCTTAAGGATACAGACTAAGACCATTCAATAAATAGATGTTAGGTATAGTTGAAATAACATTTTATTCACAGTCCCAAAATTTTAAATTTGACTTTCAGCTCAGGTGTTATAGTTGAATGACCTCAGGCAAATCGCTTAACATCTCTTGAGATTTAGTTTTGTTCAACTACAAATTGAAGGTAATAATAAGCACTTTACAGAGTTATTATGCTAAAGGAGTTAATAAAGATAAATAACACTTTTAAGTGTTCACAGAACTATAGATAAACAAGGTAGTAAGAAATTATTTTGCATATTTAACTTTGTAGTATTCAATTACACACTGGTAAGCCCTGAAAAACAGACTGTATCTAAGTATTAAAAGTCTTTTTTATATTCAAAATGTTAAAATTTTCCCTATAAATGCAAATCAACCTAGCTTAGACACAAAATAAAGATTTCGCCATTCCCATAATTGCTTCACATCCACAAAAGAGGTTCTTAAAGCATTACCTCCCTCAGTAGAAATATAGTTGATTTCCAGGGTTTTCTTAAGGTTTTATCTATCAGTGTATTAAATATTGCCATTGAAAATAGTAAACAAATAAATCTGCCTAGTACATCAACAGAGCATCAACAAGTTTTCCTTGGAGAAATGAAGGGAGTCACCTACCACAGACTGTCATGACACATGGAAAAAAGTAATTGCCTGAGTTCTTTTGTAGCAATAATGGCACCTAAAATGTTACTCTGCAAGGAAACTGGTACTGTGAAACATTATTGCTCTGTGTGAGCTTTCCTTTCTACATGGTGAGCTACAGTAGAAAGTATCAGTATCCCTTGGCAGGTGGGTTTGGATCAACTAACTAGCTTTGTTCTTTTCATATTTATCTAGTAAAAATGAGAGTCAAGGAATGTTGAAGGGTGGAGACAATGAAGGGGTTCTTGGGGAGGGCACAAAGTTAACTTATAAACCAATAACCAAATCTCTTCATGCATTGACTTAATTTATTGAAAGTCAGTAAAGAATTCAACACTCAACTCATTTTTTGGATGCTATAAATTTCATCTAGGAAGAGATTTATAGGGTGGCTAGTCTCACAGATATTGGAATTAAATGAATTGTTAAGCCACTCAGAAAGAAAACAAGGTTTTAAAGATTAAATAACATATAAAACATTTTTAAGACAGTGGCGATGGTAAGGAGAAGCTATAAATATGATCAGACCAGATGCAGGACATTATAGGGAAATAGCTTGTATAGTTTTAGAAGATCACAAGACTAGATAATATGTCAAAAATGTGCTGTCACAAGTGTATGTCACTGAACTAAGGAGATAGATTGCAGTTATTCATAGTTACCCTAACAGGGAATGCAGAAAGTCAAATTAAAAAAATAAAAAACAAAAAACTGTTCACCCTTAGCCTCAAGGAACCTAAAACTGATGAGATGGATACCCAGAAACTTAGTTAGAAATTGCCTCTGGAATATGCATATCCTTTCAAATTTCTTTCTTTTCTTAAATCAAAAGATAAAGTTCAATACAAACATACAAATATAATATAAAAAGAAATTGGTACCAACTTTAAAATTAATAATTTGAATTAAGAGGATTTGCATTTTAATATTCATTTATTTATTTAACAAGTATTTCAAAGTATTTAATACATGCCAGGCTTTTTTTCTAAATAGTTTATAAATATTAACTTATCATTCTTAAAACACTGCTATAAGGTTAAGTATTAGTTTTATCCCCACTATATAGGAGAGAAATCAGGCTCAAAGTATTTATGCACTGCCTCTCAGGTGGCATGATCAGGAATTTGCAAGACCAGGATTCTAATTCAGACAACAATGCTCAAGGGTACACTCAAACAAACAAAAAATTTGTCTTATTTACTATTGTTATTGTCAAAAAAAATGAAATGATACTGTGGGAAAGAACATGAGGATATGATTGTGAGTGTTGTGGAACATTCTTCCTTTTTTTTATCTGAATGGTAGAATAAAAGCTCAGTTAAAAATTTATCACTATAGATAACAACATTTATACTAACTTTGCTACTGTGGTCCTCAACCACTCCTTTCTCTATGGCTTTATTAGTGCATTATAGTTACACATAATGGTGGGGTTCATTTTTACTTAATCATAAGGCTTAGAGGATCATTTCTTCCACTTCAGCCCCACTAGTTCCTCTTTTCTCCCCTCCTCCCTCGAACTCTTCCCTTTCCTCTATTGGTTTTCCTTCTACTTATTTACATTTTTTAATTACTGCTTTACAGATACACATAAAGGTGAAATTCACCATGGTGTATTTATATATGTATATAGCAAAATGTGGTGAATTTCATCCCTCCATTCCTTTATTTTCCTGTCTCTCCTTCCTCCCCCTAAGTCCCCTTTCTTCGTTCCATGGCTCTCCTTTCTACTTTCATGGGTTTCCCCTTAATATCCCTTATTTTACTTTTGCATATGACAGAAAACATTCCACAGTTGACTCTCTGAATCAGGCTCATTTCACTTGGCATGACGTTCTCCAGCTCCATCCATTTATCAGCAAATTCCATAATTTCATTCTTCTTCATTGCAGAGTAAAACTCCATTGTGTACATATACCACATTTTCTTTATCCATTCATCTGTGACAGTTGCCTGGGCTGGTTCCATAACTTGCCTCTTGTGAATTGAGTTGCTCTATACGTTGAAGAGCCTGTTTCATTATAGTATGCTGATTTTATTTCTTCAGAATAAATACCAAGCAGTGGGATAACTGAGCCATGTGAAGTGGTTCTATCTCTAATCTCCTGAGGACTTTCTATACTGCTTTCCCTGCTTCCCAAAGTAACAATTTTCAGTTCCATTGCCAGTACATTGCCATTCTGATTGGATTGAGATGAAATTTCAATGTAGTTTTTGATTTACCTTACCTTGATTACTAGGGATGTTGAATATTTTTCATGTATTTGTTGATCATTCATATTTCTTCTTTTGAAAATATCTGTTTAGTTCTTCTGCACCTTTATGAATTGGGTTGTGTGTGTGCGTGAGTTTGTGTGTGTGTGTGTGTGTGTAGTTCAGTTTTTTGAGTTCTTACTATATTCTGGATTAATATCCCCTGTTAGAGTAGCAGCTTGCAAAGATCTCTCATTCATTAAACTCACTCTTTATGTTCTTTTTTCTTTTGCTGTGCAGAAGCTTTTTAATTTAATGCTGTGACACTTATTGATTCTTGGTTTTATTTCTTGTTCTTTAGGGGTCTTATTAAGAAAGTCACTGTCAGCGTCAATACATTGGAGTATTGAGCTTATGTTTTCTATTAATTGCAAAGTTTGGGGTATAATTCCTAAATCTTTGATCTTCTTTGATTGGGCTTTTGTGCAGTGACAAGGTATGGATCTAGTCTGATTTTTCTGCATATGGAATCCAGTTGTCCCAGAATCATTTGTTTAAAAAGCTACTTTACTCCATCATCTTTTGGCATCTTTGTTGAGTATCAGATGACTATATCTATGTGGTTTTGTCTCTGTGTCTTCTATGCTTTTGGTCTTCATGTTTGTTTTGATGTCAGTACCATGCTGGTTTTATTACTGTAGCTGTGTATTATAATTTTTTCATTTGTTCTAATTAGTTATACATGACAGTAGAATGCATTTTCATACATCATACAAAAATGGAGTATAACTTCTCATTCTTCTGGTTGTACATGATATAGAATCACATCAGCCATGCAATAATATATGTACAAGGGTAATAATGTTCCAATTCATTCTATGTTTCATACCCCCATATCCCCTCCCCCCCTTTACTCCCCTCTGCCTAGTACAAAGTACCTCTATTCTTCCCTAGCCACCCGCCATTATGAATTTGTATCCCCATATCAGAGAAAACATTGAGCCTTTGGTTTTTTGGGATTGGCTTATTTCACTTAGCATAATATTCTCCAGTGCCATCCATTTACCAGCAAATTACTTAATTTCATTCTTTAAGACTGAGTTATATTACATTGTGTATATATACCACATTTTCTTTTATGTTTCTTTGTAGAACACATGCCATTCATATGTTGAAGGATATCTATGTTGTTTCCATAGTTTTGTTATTGTGAATTGAGCTGCTATAAACATTGATGTGGCTGTGTCACTGTAGTATCCTGGTTCTCAGTCCTTTGGGTATAAACCAAGGAGTAGGATAACGGGTTGAATGGTGGTTCCATTCCAAGTTTTCTGAGGAATCGCCATACTGCTTTCTGTAATGTGTGTATTATAATTTGAGATCCAGTATTTAATGCTTCCAGCATCACTCTTCTTGTTCAGGATTGCTTTGGCTATTCTGTGTCTTTTATTCTTGCAAATGAAGTTTTTTGATTGTCATATGGATAAGTAAGTGTGACAAAGCCATGGACATATCTCACTCTTACTATCTGCTCTGCTAATTCTCACAAAGTTATTATGGAAGTGGGAGCTGATACATGCTATTGTTTTATAAATTTAAAGAGAATCATGTGGACCCACCTCTAATTCCAAAAGTAGGTCTGGGCAGACAGACGGAAGTTTGGACAATAATCTGAGAACTTGCCACCAAGGTGGGAACCTGAGATGGCTGAGACTGATCCCAAGATCGTTCAGAACCTCACCTTGGTGGTGCAGATACAACATATCTCTTGCAGAAGATACAAGATAAATTTCAGACCATGTCTGACCAGATCATTGGAAGAATTGATTATATTAGTAGATGCATTGTTGATGTGGAGAAAAACATCACAGACCTCATGACATAGACTGGGGTGAAAGAAATGGAAGGTGAAAACAAGATACCTGCCACACAAAAATATTGAAGGGTCTCACTAAGTAGCTGAGGATGGCCTCAAATTTTCAGTCCTCCTGCCTCAGCCTCCTGAGTAACTGGGATTACAGGTTGCTAATTACCCTGAAATCTGTAACATCATTTTTCCAAGCCAAGGGAAGACTGAATGACTTTTTGCAACTAACTACTAAGTGTAGATAGATTTTATATGGTAGTGCATTCTTATCACATACTATATAGTGAGTTTTTAGAGTGATTTTTCTCCCCAGTTTCTCAAACATGGTATCTTCACATCTTGGAACTTGGTCAGTTGTGCTCTTAATTATTAAACACTAAAATTTTGCTGGTTCCTGCAAAAAAAATGAATAAATCAAAATATTAAGAGTGAAATTTCCATGTTCACTATAAGAAATGTACTGATTAACTCAAATGAGAAATCTATTTTTTTAATAAACAGGTCCTTTGAACATAAACATAAACTATACCCCAAATTACTTAGATGTGGTCATGAATCTGGGCATAGCATCTCACTCTAGCACCATTTTTGCACAATTGCAAGAAGGGGATCATTTGTACTCAATGTCTGCAGCAAACATCCACCACCATGGATTGCATTTAATTTCTGTGGCCTTGGTCAAGCATTCCAGCTAACCTAGCACATAATTCATAATAAGATATAAGGTAATATCACAAGGCCATCTAATCAGAAAAATTTAAACCATTCTTAAGTCTCTGTACTCCTGGAAGAATCTAAGTTGAAACTTTAGCAGAGAGAAAAAATCTGAATTTAGGATGGAATATCAATTATAAAATTAGTAGTTAAGAAGATCTAAGCTAAGGATGGAAAACAGAAGAGAAAGTTAGGGCGATTAGTTAATAGAAGTTCCTAATTAATCAACTACGTGATATGACTGCCCAGATTTGAATAAAGGAAGAAACCTGTTGGATAGTTGCCTGAAACATGAGCTTATAGAACTCCTTCATCTCACGTTTAAAAAAGGAAATAAGTGACCTAAAATTTAAGTAACGTGTTCCAAATCACAAATCTATTGCTACAGCTGAAAATTATGCCAGATCTGACTCCAGAGGCTGTGTGATATTTTCTTTTCCTAAAAATCACACGTATGAGGGAATTCAAAACCATAATACATGGAACAAATGATTCAAAGAACTGTAGAATTTTTTCCCCTAGGCATGGAAAAAGGTGAGGACAGAGAAAAGTCACCATAGTATTCTTCAAATACCTGATGATGCATTAATGATAGAAAAGACGACGGGTTAGCAAATGAATGGAATTTCTGAAAAGGAAGATATTTATTGAATTAGAAAAAATCTAAAGAGGCGAATGGGCTACCTAATAATGAGTCTTCTGACATGAAATGTTGCTTGACTAGAAAGTAGGTGTTTTCCAACAGAATCATTAAAGAGGGGATTTAAATATTGTGAAATGACCCTGCCAGGTGATATTAAACTCTGGCATTCAGAGTTTATGGTTCTGGAAGTGAACAGATAATATAGAGTATATCTGTACTAACCTGTCAGAATTTTTTCTTAGTTCCTTCTCTTAATCCAAGTTTCCCGAGAGATAGAGAAAAGAGGGAAAGCAAGGGTCCTGCTTCACTTCAGGAATGCAGATTTAATTTCAGTATTACAAAATATCATTGTCCATGATGCTTCACTTCCCCTGAGAGGTCAATGGTATGATTTAGGCAAGTGCAACCTGTTGCTCACCTTGAAACCTTCCTGACATCCTCTTTCCCCTGAGGACCAAATAACAGCTTATCATTGGTCTAATAATACTCTGCTCTGAGGTCTCCTACCCCTGCTTTCCTTTATTACTGTTAGGCTGCATGACCCTGATCAAGTTACAGCTGTCTCATGGGTGTGCTGAGTACCACTAGCAGTCTTTCAATCTAATTTACTATGGGAATAAAAAGTAACTCAGGAATGATCTATGAGAACAGTGACAGTGCACAGGAAACTTAATGAACTCCACAGCATAGTGTTTGCAGCAGAAGAGATAACGAGATCAGTAATTTAACATCCAACTCAGAAAATAAAAATGCAAATATTAGTTTTATCACACATATATATTAGGCAGTTAGGATATTGATTGTACAGCACTAAGTCATTACAAGGACTCACACGGGTCTTCCTTTGATGATGAGAACGTCTCATGTGGACATAGCACCTTTAGTGGATTCCTGGATGTTTCTTTAGAAATGTCCAGAGTAGAAGAAGTTAAAGCATAGCAGTTCAAAACCAGGCACTATCGTAGGCTATCTGCATATATTATTACTGATAATGATAATCCTGGTAATAGTTACAATTATCCCTATCCTATACATGAGAAAAAATTTCATAGTGATATATTATAATTTGTCCCAGTTCAGCTTTTAGTAATTAATGTTATTTGGAGCACACAACTTAATTTAGATGCAACTTTTAATACATAAAATAGGTAATGATAATGCATACCCTTAGCAATATATGTATATATTAATACATAAAATCTTTAAAGTAGTAAGCATAACACCATTATGGGAATAATCATAAAATCATAATGCAATAGACTTCATAAAAACATAACCCAAAACAGAGAAAGTTTGCATAAAAGCATGATTTTCAGCACTGCATTCTCTTTCTCTTATCCAAGCCCAGTTCTCAAATGGAAGCAGGTCAGTTATTTTATAGTGATGCCACTAGGGTTGAGGTAAATGAACTTCCAATAAGGGCATGATAAAATGGGGAGGCAAGTGCCAGGAAAGGAATACTATCAGGCAGTCACTGCACAGGAAGCAAGGAGCAAAGCAGTGGGCTCCTGCAAAACTAGTGCTCTTTTGCTTTAGAGTTCCCCTGCCCCAAGAGTCAGGGAAATAGGCACCAATAAACAGGAAGCTCCTGGGCTAAAGGACATAGAATCATTCCCATTAATATGCCAGTTACAGATTAAAAATTACTATCAAATATACTAATAGCAGGGAACTGAGACATATTTGGATTGCTACATCTATTTTAAAATTTCCAATTGACAGCTGTTCAGGTTAGCTCTAATTATTTCATTAACCTCCTAATAATCAATCCTTCATTTTACTTGGATGAGACTTTTTTTAAGTCAAATCTATCAAATTCTGACAGTGTTTTCCTTCAATAATAATTATTATCATATACTGAGATCATTATGTGTTCTTATCATTGTCTTAATCAGTATTAATTATGTATTAACAACAGATTAATTCTCATTTAAAAACACTAATCCTGTGACATTGGTACTATTATTATCCCCTGTTCATAGATGAGGGAATCGAGACTTAGACAAGTTAAATTAAAACTAATTGACAAGGTTAAATGCTGTTTCATTTATATATTGATGAGTAACAAAACATTCTAAACATTCTGAGCCTTAAAACCTCAATCATTTTATTTGCTCACAATTCTACCAGTCAGAGATTCGTAGGGTCTCTGGGTCCTACTATTGGACCTGGTGGAGTGGGAAGCAGCACTACAGTGTGTAGGGCCTCATTTGGGTTGGTTTAAGTGCCCTG
The DNA here is from genome assembly GCF_902686445.1 of Sciurus carolinensis. Taxonomy (NCBI): domain Eukaryota; kingdom Metazoa; phylum Chordata; class Mammalia; order Rodentia; family Sciuridae; genus Sciurus; species Sciurus carolinensis. Next base: position 92,743,566 of record NC_062223.1, read on the forward strand.
CATCTGAATGGGGTAATTGGGATGGGTCATATGTCTAGCATCTCAATTATGATCATTACCTGTGTTCCCTGCTACTTCTTGACATGACTAGCATCAGATTATCTATATGGTAACCTTTTGGCGACAAAGACATTCTTTCAAAAGATAAGTGTTTTATTAAGCCTCTATTTGCATCACAATAGCTAACTGCTCCTGGGCCACAAGAAGTTACATGAAAAAAGCACCGTCACTTTGGGAAACTACTAAACAAAATCTAGGAGACATGTGATCTAACAAATACTTTAGAACGCAATGAGACACATCAAAAAAGGATGTTTACATTAGAATTGTGAGTGTTGTGTGTATGCATGTGTGGAGGAGACAGGATCTGTCATGGAAGAACAGAGAGGGGAAAAAATTAAAAGTAAAGGCAAATCATGTCTAATCCAGTCTTTCATTTTACATGTAAATAAACTGAGGCCACAGTAGAAAGGAACCCAGCTAAACACACAGTTCTAAATATTGGCAAAGACTAGACGCAGAATGTCGAGCATACCAAAATTCAATGGAGAAGCTCTAAAAGAGAGTTTGCTGCCTGTGGTACTGTTGGGGAATATGAGAAGAATGAACACATGGGCTGAACAAGGGGTAAGAGAAGGTAAGAACCAATCAGCGAAGAGTCTAAAGTCCATCCCTGTGAAGTGTCTTTGATTAAAAAAATATATATATTTGTTCTAATTAGCTGTACATGAGAGTAGAATGCATTTATACATTTTGATAAATCATACATCAATGGAGTGTAATTTCTCATTTTTCTGATTGTACATATTGCAGGATCACATCAGTCATGCAGTTGTTAATGTACATGAGGTAATAATGTCTGTTTCACTCTACTCTCCTTCCTACCCCACATCCGTTCCCCTCCCATCACTCCCCTCTACCTAAAATAATGTAACTCTATTGTTCCCTAGCTCCTCCCCATTATTGTGAATTAGCATACACATTTCAGAGAAAACATTCAGCCTTTGGTTTTTTGGGTTTGGCTTATTTTACTTAGCATAATATTCTCCAGCTCTATCCATTTACCAGTGAATGCCTTAATTTTATTCTTCTTTAAAGCTGAGTAATATTACATGGTGACTTTTAAAGAACCCACTTGGGAATGTGTCTGCCACAACCCACAGGTTGGAACACCATATGCCTCTCCCACATCACTGGTCTAATACCCTCATATTTAACGGGAGTGGGAACTCTGCTCTTTGTCTACAGATCTACCTCAGAGTGCTGTTCTGGAGTGTGAACTCCTAATGGGCAAGAGGTGGTTCATCTTAAATAATGCGTGAACTAAAATTAAGCATGTTATTGAGGATTATAAAAATGATGAACATGAATAGTCCCTTATTTTCACTAGAAGAGTCAGCATGTCTAGAGCATCTTCTAGGCAGCACATTTTGTGGTATTTCAGAGCACAGATTATTTAATTTACGTAAGAGAATATATACAGGTAATTGTTTCTCTCAAACTTTTCCCCCACAAATGAGAAAACTAAGTGTGAAAATGGCTGACTGGCATTCCCAGTGTCACACAGTTGGTAGGTGGCATAGCGAGGATTTAACTTGACCCTTTTCCTTGTGCTGCTCTTTCTTTTATAGCCAGACCATAAGCCCATGGAAAGATAGGACAGTGTGTTTGAAATATACGGAAATTTAAATGCAGTAGATATTTGCCTCTAATGCAATTTCATGTACAGGATACAACGATAACTTCTCTGAATATGATTACTTTTGTTTGCAAAATGAAGGTTGACAAACAAGTCACACAGGTACTCTGACTCCAAAACAGGTCACCAACACTCATGGAAAATTGATAACACATCGCTCTTCAGTGCAGCGCCATCTGGTGTTCATTAATGATATTACCTGATGGTACTTTTTAAGCAAAAAGAAAAAAAGAAATCCGTTAAAAGAACTTCAAAATGCACAAGTAATAAATGTACACTGTTTATCCAAGATATATGCCACCGTAGATTTTGTTCATTTATTTGGATACTGTTTATGGAGTCAGTGTTAAAATATCAAAAGCATCACCCTAAGTCAATGGCCATGTAATACTGCCTGCAGAGATAGTTACCACCTTCACATACAAACGGGTGGATTATACCTGCACATTTCATATTCACAATAAAAGAAATAGTAATAGGCCCCATCAAATTTCTATGTAATTAGTGTTAAATACATTTGAATCCCATGTAGCTACATGTATTTGAACAGTAACCAGCACTATTGTGTTTGAACTATGTAATTACACACTGGATCTCTCAGTGGCACAAAATGTATAATTATGAAGTTCTCCACAATATCAGGAAAAAAAAACAACTGTGTGGTGCTTGGAGGGAAATCACAATGAGGTTATGCTGCCTGTGATTTCACATCCTTTAGTTCAGTGCCTATTCAACCTCCTATAAAGTGTAATTAGGCATGGGGTTGGGTTGGAAGACAAACTGTATCTAATATATTAACAGCATCTCTTATTCACAAATAGCTATAGAGCATTTCACCAAGTTCATGCCAACAGCTCCCCTTGTACATAATACAAGTAATTTGCCACTCCACATGGAGTCACCCTATTATATTTTGTGTCTTTTAAAATAAGATTCTAAAAATATTTCCACAAGCCACTCAAAATGCAACCCTGGTGTTGATATTATGCAGGTTTTATAAAGTCATGAAACATAATGTCACAGGGGAATTAAAGTGGATGAGGCAAGCTCAGCAAGTAAGAAGGAATGCAAGTTAAATAGAACTAAATGTTGGATTTTTTGTTTGCTTTCTCAGTAGCTGGGAAGTTCCACGGAAATTTTCTGAAGTTATGGCTAAAAGATGTAACATTTTTACTTTTCTGGGACTTACGTTTTTTTCATTTAAATTTGTTGAATACTTCCAGAATTGTGGACATGAATACTGGAGAAGCTTCCATGCAAACCTTAGAAAAGTACAGGGCTCATATGAGACAATGAGATGACATGCTTATGAGAAGCTTCTTCAGCAGATTGGGGATGGCACAGTGTCCGCTAGGAAGCAGCCCAAGGTGCGTTGCTAAGTAGACTGAGTGATCTGGATAAGGTTGGGGAAATAAAATCAAGTAGAAAGAAACAATAAAAACTTATGCTTTGCCTTGGCTGAGGGAAGACATACACCAAGTATATAATTTTTTCAGATAGTTAAAAGCACTATGTATACTCAAATGTATTTAATAGAGAAGACCCAGAAACAAGAAATTGAGATAAGGAGGAAGAGTGATGACTTTTCTGAGGAAGTAAGGATTGAACTGAAAGTTAACTAATGAGAGGGAGAAAACTTTGCTGGAGTCTTAAGGCAGAAATTCTAGGCAGGAGAAAAAGCAAGTGCAAAGTCCCTGGGGCCAAAAACTGAAAGTAAAGCAGACAGTGATGCTGAAAGAGCCAGAGGATTGTAATCAGTGACCACACTGATCTAGATGTGAAACCCAGATAAACATGGTAGGTTCTAAATAGACTAGTATTATCTGGGTGTTAAAGTAGGAAAGGATAAATGAATCTCAACTGAGATGTGAAAATAGGTCATATTGCAATGGAGTTCAATATATTATCCTCTATTTCAAAGAAACTGTCTACCACACTCCAATTTAAAAGATTTAATGCTACACAACAATTCAATTTTTCTCTGTATGCTCAAGTTTTGGGGGCATTTTCTTTGCCATTTTACTTCATTTTTATATAATTAAGCAGGCATCAATGAAACACCAAAAACATTTTAAAGTATTAAAAAGTTGTTTTTGTATGGATACTTTAGTTTATTATTGTTATATCAGATATGGAAGAAGATTCTATCATTTCTTCTTGTAGATGTTACAGTCTTTCTCAGGGAGGTCATATTTCACAATGCAATGAGAATTAGTTTGTGAATTCTGATTCTGAATGACACAAAGCATAAGAACTTAGGGACATTGCTGACATACTGGAAGCATGTTGTATTATTATATAAAATTATATGGCATTTATAAACATTTATTTTAATAAATTTGTTTTATTTATATAAAATTATATGCCATTAGACTTTATAACTTTCTCCATCTTCTAACCTTCTATTATTATTACATTTATATTCTATTCAGGATACTCTCTAGACATTTTATTGTAAGACTCAAGATTATTATGATAGAGTTTTAAAATGTGGGAGTTTAATGTGCCCTCCCAATCTTAAAGGAATTTGTAACTATAACAACATATTCTCCCTGCCTACTATACATCCCATTCTGTTTCATGAGATAATATTAGTTTTCCATCACATCTGACTTCCAACTCTTACCTCAAATCATCACAGCTCTTTAAACTTCATATACTCTCAGGAATTCCTACTATTATTCCTTTCTTTCTCAAATGAGAGGGAATAATCTCTCTTCACTTGCTCTATTTGACACATTTTCCAGAATCACTAAACTTAGTGATTCAAAAGTGAATTTAGAATCAGAGATGGCAGACTAGGTGGAGGCTGTTGCTCCAAGACTCAGGATTGAAGAGAGGAAATACTGTTTGTCTGTGAGGCAGTCCTTGGTGCCCACTGATCCCCTGCTGTTTATCCCCCATTTGTACAATGCCCTAGCATGCCTTCTGCCAGCATATTGCCCATTTATTGAAAAAGGAATATTCTCTGACCACCACCTATCATCCACCATTTGCCCTTTTGCCCACCTCTTGCCTGTCCACCTCTAGCCTGCCCATCACCTGCCTTTCACCTACTCATCACCTGCTGCCCAACATTCACCTGCCAATCATTCACAGTTAGTCTGCAGACCACCTGCTGACTGCCAGTGGATTGCCTGCTGCCCATTGTCACAGTACCCACTAGAAGCTTTCAGGGACACTAAGACTACAGGTAGAAACTATACGGCCTCACATCCATGTGGTAAGATAAGAAAATACACATACAACATGAGAAAACAAGGGAACAAAGCACCTTGAACAAACCAAAGTGCTCCAACAATAGAATCCATAGACACCACAGTAGAAGAAATGTCAGAGAAGGAGTTTAGAAAATGCATAGTTAGATTGATCTTCCAAATAAAGGATGATATCAGAGAGAAAACACATTTAGTGAAAGATCGTTTCAATAAAGAGGCAGAAATTATAAAAAGGAATCAAGCAACACTCAAAATGAAGGAAACAATAAACCAAATTAAAAATGTAATGGAAAGTCTCACCAAAAGTCTAGACCACTTAGAAGAAAGAACCTCAGACAATGAAGACAAAATGTGTACTCTTGAAAATAAAGTTGACCACACACAGAAGATGATACGGAACCGTGAACAGAACTTCCAAGAAATATGGGATAACATGAAAAGATCAATTTTAAGATTTATTGGAAGAGACACAGGCATGGAGATACAAACCAAAGGAATGCACAAGTTTTTCAATGACACAATGTTAAAAAACTTCTCAAATCTAAAAAACGAAATGGAAAATCAACTACAAGTGGCTTATAAGACCCCAGATGTACAAAATACAGCAGATCCACATCAAGGAACTTTAAAAGGAGAATGACTAACCTACAGAATGAGGATAGAAATTTAAAGGCTGTGAGAGAAAAAAATCAAATTATACATAGGGGGAAATCAATTCAGATTTCAGCTGATTTCTCAACCGAGACCCTCAATGCCAGGAGGTCCTGGAATAATAGTTATCAAACTCTGAAAGAAAATGGATGCCAACTGAGAATTAAGCAAAATTAAGCTTCAGATTTGAAGATGAAATAAAAACTTTCCACAATAAAATAAGTTCAGAGAATTCACATCTAGAAATCCTGCACTATAGAACATATCAGCAAAATATTCCATGAGGTGGAAATGAAAAAAAAAATGAAAACCAGCAAAGGTAGAAATTACACTAAAGGAAAGGTCAATCAAAGGAGAAACTAAGTCAAGTTTAAAAACAAAAACAAAACAAAATGACAGGGAATACAAATCATACCTCAAAAATATCTCTGAATGTTAATGGCCTAAGCTCATCAATCAAAAGACATAGACTGGCAGATTGCATTTTTAAAAAAGACCTCAAAAATATGCTGTCTTCAAAAGACTCATTTCCTAGGAAATGACATCCACAGACTGAAGGTGAAAGGTTGGGAAAAAACACATCTCTCGCAAGGACTGCAAAAATAAGCAGGGGTTTCCATTCTCATATCAGACAAAGTGGATTTCAAACCAGAGTTAGTCAGAAGAAATAAATAAGGACATTTCATACTGCTTAAAGGAAACAAACACCAACAAGACATAGCAATCATAAATTACATATGCCCCAAACAATGGAGCATCTACTTACATCAAAAAAACCCTTCTCAATTTCAAGGATAAAATGAACCACAACACAGTAATTCTGGGTGACTTTAATACATCTCTCTCACCACTGGACAGATCTTCTGAACAAAGAAACTATAGAATTAAGTAATACAATCAATGATTTAGATTTAATAGACATATATAGATTATTTCATACATCACCAAGCAAACACACTTTCTTCTCAGCAGCACATGTATCCTTCCCTAAAATATATCATACGTTAGGCCATGAAGCAACTCTCACCAAATACAAAAAAGTAGAGATACACCCTCCATTGCATCAGATCATAATGGAATGAAAATATAAATCAATGATAAAATAATAAAAAAAAATAGCAGCTACTCCAATACCTGGAGACTAAATTCATGCTACTGAATGAAAAATGGAAAGCAGAAGAAATCAGGGAGGAAATTTTAAAAAATCTTAGAGGTAAATGAGAACATGGATACAATATACCAAAATCTCTGGAATATTATGAAGGAGGTGCTAAGAGGAAAGTCCATTGCACTGAGCTCATACATTAAAAGAATAAAAAGTCAACAAATAAATGACCAAACATTACATCTCAAAGCCCTAGAAAAACAAGAACAAATGAACACCAAAAGCAGGCAAAGACAAGAAATAATTAAAATCAGGACTCAAATCAATGAAATTGAAACAAAAGAAACAATTGAATACATTGGCAAAACAAAAAATTGGTTCTTTGAAAAAACAAATAAAATTGATAAACCCTTAGCTACAGTAAAGAAGACAAAGAGAGATAAAGCTCAACTTACTAAAATTTGTGATAAAAAAGGAAATATCACAACAGACACTACTGAAATACAGAAGATAATTAGAAACTATTTTGAAAATTTACACTCAAACAAAATAGAAAATATCAAAGACATCCACAAATTTATAGAGACATACAATCTACCCAATTTAAAATAGGAGGATATACACATCTTAAACAGATCAATATCAAGCAATGAAATAGAAGATGCCATCAAAAGTCTATCAACCAAGAAAAGCACAGGACCAGATGGATTCTCAGCCAAGTTCTACAAGACCTTCAAAGAAGAATTAACACCAATACTGCTCAAATCGTTCCATGAAATAGAAGAAGAGGGAACACTTCTAAACTCATTCTGTGAGGCTAGTATCACCCTTATACCAAAGCCAGAGAAAGATACATCAAGGAAAGAAAACTTCAGACCAATATCCCTGATGAACATAGATGCAAAAATTCTCAATAAAATTCTGGAAAATCACATATAAAGACATTAAAAATACAGTGCACCACTATCAAATGGGGTTTATTCCAGGTATACAAGGTTGGTTCAACACAGGGAGATCAATAAATGTAACACATCATATCAATAGACTTAACGAGAGAATCATATGATTATCTCAATAGACTCAGAAAGTGCATTTTACAAAATAGAGCACCTCTTCTTGTTGAAAACACTAGAAAAACTAGGGATAGTAGGAATATACCTCAACATTGTAAAAGGTATCTAGTCTAAGCCCAAGACCAACAACATTCTAAATGGAGAAAAATTGAAAGCATTCCCTCTAAAAACTGGAACAAGACAGGGATGCCCTCTTTCATCACTTCTACTCAACATCTTCCTTGAACTTCTAGCCAGAGCAATTGAGAGAGATTAAAAGGATAAGAATAGAAAAAGAAAAACTCATACTATCACTATTTGGCAATGACATGATTCTATACTTAGCAGATCCAAAAAATTCCACCAGCAAACTTCTAGAACTCATAAATGAATTCATCAAAGTAGCAAGATATAAAATCAACAGGCATAAATCTAATGCATTTCTATTCATAAGTGATGAATCCTTGCAACTAGGAAATCTAGCTCATTCACAATAGACTCGAAAAAAAAAAAAAACTTGGAACTCAGTCAAATAAAAGAGGTGAACATACTCTACAATGAAAACTACAGAACACTAAGAAAGAAATTGAAGAAGACCTTAGAAGATGGAAAGATCTCCAATGCTCTTGGATAGGAAGAATTAATATTGTCAAAATGGCCATACTACCAAAGTATTTATACAGATTTAAAGCAATTCTTATTAAAATCCCAATAACATTATTCACAGAACTAGAAAACATAATCGTGAAATTCATTTGAAAAAATAAGAGACCCAGAAAAGCCAAAGCAATCCTTAACAAAAAGAGTGAAGCAGGATGCATCATGATACCGACCTTAAATTATACTACAGAGCCATAGTAACAAAGATGGCATGGCATTGGCACCAAAACTGGCAGGTAGACCAATGCTATAGAATAGAAGACACGGAGACAAATCCCCATAAATAGGGTTATCTCATACTAGACAAAAAGCACCAAAAATATACAGTGGAGAAAAGATAGAAAAGATAGCCTATTCAACAAATTGTGCTGATGAAAATTGGAAATTGATAGAAAACAAAATCAAATTAAACCTCCATCTCTCACCCTGCACAAAAATCAACTCAAAGTGGATTAAAGATTTAGGCACTAGTACAGAGACCCTGTGCCTAATAGAAGAAAATGTAGGCCCAAATCTTCATCATGTTGACTTAGGACCTGACTTCCTTAACAAGACTCCTAAAGCACAAGAGCAAAAATTAAGAATCAAAGAATTGACCTTATTATGTACATGTATGACTGCATGACCAATGTGATCCTACAATATGTATAATCAGAAAAATGAGACATTACGCTCTATTTATGTATGATCTATCAAAATGTATGAGTGCACTCTACTGTCATGTACAACTAATTAGAATATGAAAATTTTAAAATTAAAACAAAATAATGAATGTGATGAATTCAAACTAAAAAGTTTTTTCTCAGCAAAGGAAATAATCAATAACATGAAAAGAGAGTCTACAGAGTGGGAGAAAATCTTTATCACACATACCACAGAGCACTAAACTCCAGGATATATAAAGAACTTAAAAAACTTAACATCAAAAAACAAATTACCCAATCAATAAATGGGCCAAGGAACTGAACAGTTAATTTACAGAAGAAAAAAATGCAATCATTCAACAACATTTGAAAAAATGTTCATCATCTCTAGCAATTAGAGAAATGCAAATCAAAACTACTCTAATATTTCATCTCACTCCAGTCAGAATGGCAATTATCAAGAATACAAGCAATAATAAGTGTTAGTGAGGATGTGGGGAAAAAGGTACACTCATACATTGCTGGTGGGACTGCAGATTGCTGCAATCACTATGCAAAGCAGTATGGAGATTCCTTAGAAAACTTGACATAGAACCACCATTTGATGCAGCTACCCCACTCCTCGGTTTTTACCCAAAGGAGTGATACAGCAGCATCAATGTTTATAGCAATTAAATTTGCAATAGCCAAAATATGGAACCAACCTCCATGCCATTCAATAGATGAACAGATAAAGAAAATGTGGTATATATACACAATGGAATTTTACTCAACCTTAAAGAAGAATGAAATTATGATGTTGCAGGTAAATGGATAGAACTAGAGTATATCATGCTAAGTGAAATAAGCCAATCCCAAAAAACCAAAGGCCTAATGTTTTCTCTAATAAGCAGATGCTGATCCATAGTGGGGGGTAGGGAGGGAAGAATGAAGGAACTTTGGATGCTGCAGAGGGAGGTGAGGGAAGGGGTGGGGCGGTGGGGATGGGCAGGATGATATAATGAGACAGACATTATTCTATGTACATGTATGATTATACTACTGGTGTGAGTCAGCACCGTGTACAGCAAGAGGAATGAGAAGTTATGCTCCATTTGTGTTCAATGTGCAAAATGCATTCTACTGTTATGTATAATCAGTTAGAACAAATTTTAAAAATGTAAAAAAAAATAGAAAGTGAACTTAGATATTAACATTGTATAAAATTGATTTGTTAACTGAAAATGATTGAACAGTAATTATTTTAGTGTTTTATTAATCAAATACTGGTTTTTCATTTAAACAAATACTTTATTAGGTCACTTAAAAACTTCTGTATGTTTATACTACCTAATTAGAAACATTGGTGTGAATAATTTTGCTTATTCTGAATTGTGGTATTTTGGCAAAAAAGCTATTTTTGTCGGATTTTTATAAAAAGAAAAATTATTAATAGGAAAAAACAAACTAGACTTGCTTCTATTGCATTCTCATTCTCAATACCTCACTTTTATTTTTTATTGATTCTTTCTAGTTTTACGTTTCAGTAGCATCCATTTTGATAAAATAACACATGCATGGAATATAAATTATTCTAATCAGGGTCCAGTCTTGTGGATGTACACCATGGTGGGATTCACTGTGGTGTATTTATGTATGTACAAGGAACTTTGTATCAGACTCATTCTGTTGTTTTCCCCATTCCTATCCTCCTCCCTTCCCTTCATTCCCTTTGCCTAATTCACTAAAATTCTACTTTTCCTCTCCCTTCCATTATTTTTAACACTAGAAATGTGGAATTTTCCCCATACATCAATTCTCTGGCAGACTTAACCTGTATATCTTAAAATTCAATTTGATTCTGACAGTAACCAAAGTTAGTGCAGATCCCCCAGTTTAATGATCAATTCCACAAGACTGTCACAACTTCAGACAACAATACCAAACCCAGGTTATCAATGATGTTTCCCCAACCTCACCATAAATCAAAGGTTCCCACACCCTGATTTGGAGATTTTTTACTAGAGTGGTTCACAGAATATAGGAAAGCACTTTACTATTAGCCATGTATCATAAAAGATTACAATTTGGGAATAATAGCTTTATGGATTCAATACATAAGGAAAATATGGGGGAAGAGGGATAGAGTTTTTATACCCTCTCTGGGCATAAAACCTTCCTAGCACCTCCACATGTTCGAGAACCAAGAGTCCAGGGATATTTATAGGGGCTTCATCACATAGGCATAATAGATTGTTGACACCGTCTCTTCTTCCCAGTGCATAGGAGGTGGGGCTGAAAGTTTCAGGCTTATTTATATTTTAGGTTTTCATAAAGCGTATTCACTTTTATTGTGTGGTATGGTTTGCTGTTTGTGATGACCATTCCCCAAAGCAGGAATCCAAATGTCCATGAAAAGGAAAGACACTCCTATAAACTAGGAAATCTCAAGGAATTAAGAGCTTCCTGTCAGGAACCAGGCAAAAGACCAACCATAAGAGCGAAAGAGGCACCTTCTACACCTTTCACACAGAAAATTGAAAGGGTCTTTAAGTAGTCTGTGCCAAAAATAGGGAACAGAGACCAAGTAATTCTGTTTTCTTATTTCTGACTTGGATGAAAGAGTGAAAGATAGATGCTTTTCTGATTAGTGGCAGATTCACAGAATAAAGAGCAAAACAAAATTTCTTTTCAATAGAAAAGGAAAGAAAATATATTCATGTACAGTTTCAACTCATGATCTAAAAAGACATGGGAGTTCAGTGGTCACTAGAGTACCTTTCTAAGAATAGACTTCTGTTCCTGTAGTTTCTCCTAATTAGAAACTCAAAAAATTTAATTGTGGCAAAAGGTACATAAAGTAAAAGATGTCATTTCAACCATTTTTAATTGAACAAATCAGTGGTGCTAAGCACATTCCCATTGCTATGCAGCCACCACTATCTTCATCTTCAGAATTTCTGTCACTTTGTAAAACGCAAATTCTGCACCCGTGAAACAATAACCTCATGTCAGAAACCTTAAATTTTTACCCTTATGGCGAAAAATAGAAAGGATGCATAAGAATCATTTGCCAAAGGACTTATTTTCCCTTAGGTCCAAATGTAAATCTTATTGGGGATAAATACAAGATGCACAATCAACAGAAAGGCACACACCCCTTGGAATATATAGTTCAGAGAAAGGACTCAAAATTAATTTATTTTTTGCTCTTTTTTCTTGGCAACATTATGTAAAGAGGAACAAAAGTAGTAATCATATGGCTCATGTGCATAACTCCGTGGCTGTCAGTAGCCCCAGGTTTCTCTTTACCTTTGCAAACCCATGTATGATGGAATGAAGGCCATCGCCCTACTCAAAGAGGCACATCTTATATTTCTTTTAATTGTAAAATGAAAAAAAATTCTTGAAGCATAAGTTGTTTGGAAACTACAATCATCTCTCCTCTTAGAACAAATTAGAAGGGAATGAGAGGGGGAACAAACCAGAAGAAAAGAAAGGGAAAGAGATTGGACTATGTATTGAGTGGCATTTTATTAGCATAGACACCTATCTCTTTTATCCACACAGCCTGGTGAACGTTGTGTTTTATTTCAACTTTAAAGATGTGATGAAAACTTGTAGCACTTCAGTTTTTCCAAGGCTACATGCCTATTAGAGTTGGGATTCCAGCCAATGTCATAGCTCCTTACATTTGCAATGAGATGTAGAGAAAGGAGGCTGGGTTTTCTCTTGCCACTTTCCCAAACTCATGGGAGGATCGTGTCACTACTTCATAGCACGATACCAACTAAAGCATGAAGGACATGCTTTTCACTGACAGGAACAGGGGCACCATGAGACAGTGTCTTCCATCAGGCTCTGGGTTTCCAATCCAGCAAACTTGGTGATGATTACTGTGTCACTAATGCAAGCATTTTCTACCTTTAGAAGCATAAAATGTACAAAATGTATAAAACTGAGCCAGGTATGTCAGTAAAATGTAATGAAAAGTTTACTATTGAAAACTATTCTCTTGGAAACTAGCATATCTTAGTTGACACAAAAATAAATTTTCATTGGATGATCTTTGTGCTGTTACCTTAGCCTTTGTCTATTTATGCCTCACTGTGCTAGGCAAGCCAACTCTCTTGTCAACACCCTGGGGAAGAAATGATGTGTCCCAGGAGGTGCATGGAGATGTGTGTTTGAGGTGGGGGTTGGAGGTACAAAGTGGAATAGACTTGGAGAGAAGTCTGCCTTCCCACAGAGAATGAAGAACTATTTGATTTTTGACCATGAAATTTCCCACCAGACAAGGAGAGTGCTCAAACTCTGAAATCACACAGGATTGTAAGAAACAAGACTGGATAACAGCCAAGAATTTTGGGGTGAGACACATCTCTGAGACATTAAGTCAGACCAAATGTATTCTTTCCATGGAAGAACAGGAAAGAAAATCATATAGTCTGGTTTCAATACTTTGAAAGATACACTTCCATTTATTTTATTGAGGAGGTAGAAGTGTTATGTGGGAAATTATATTTAAGATAAAGATCTACTACTGGCAGGGAATTTAAAGGTAAAATCCTTTTCAATGAAAAGAGGAAGAATATTATTATAGAATGAATGCTGAGCTAAGCACTAATAGAGTCTGAGTATTTATTTCAAGTATCCGGTTGGGTTTTTTTTTGGGTGGCAGGGTTGGTACCAGGTACTGAACTCAGGGGCATTCAACCACTGAGTCACATCCCCAGCCCTATTTTGTATTTTATTTATAGACAGGGTCTCACCGAGTTGCATAGCACCTTGCTTTTGCTGAGGCTGGCTTTGAACTCACAATCCTCCTGCTTCAGCTTCCTGAGCCAATGGGATTACAGGCCTGGGTCACCTATACATTTTTTTAAAAGAATAGTTATTCCATATATTGCAGACTCATGATAGTTTGGGTTGTTAGCTGAAGACCCAGGGATTATCCACTATAACATTATAAAGAATAACTTGGAAAACTTGTACTGTTTGCATTAAGTTGAATGCGAGTGAAACCATTTAAATATACTATTGAGCTGCTGATCAAAGTAAATTATTTAATGGTGTCACAATGAAAGCATCATGTCATCTTCTAGAAGGAAAGGCATCTTAAGCCATTCTCTAGTTGGAAAGTCTGTCATTTCCCTCAATAGAACAATGAAATACTTGTCTTCTTAACCACAACCAGGGTAGAATATAAACAAAATATACCAGGATGCAGGATAGAGGGAAAGTAATCCACAACATTTGGTAAATGGGAAGAGGAAACAAGTTCTGTATATTCAACATAATTTAAAGGAGGGATTTTGCAAAGCCCACTAGAGAGAAGCACCTTTCTTATCACCAACTAATGAAAGTCTGAGAAAGTCAATTGAGAACTATCATTGTATCCAATGGAAGTGTGAAGTTGCAACGTAGAACTCATGGGCAAACACAGTTCAGGAGTGTGTAAAGAACTCAAGAGAAAGTAAGGAAAAAGCATAAGGACCATATATGAATAGAGAACATTCTCTGAACCACATAGATTAACCAGTCTTATATAGAGTGATAATTGTAGCTTCTACTGTGAACTCACTGTGAAAGCATCTATTATTCATATCACACAACCATGTTTTTGTTTACTACACAGGAAGCAGCTTATAGTTTACACTTCAGAGTTTGAGATCTTCTAGAAGATAACCTTTGTTTGACTTCATAAAGATGCCAAGTTAAGAGAATATTTCTCTTCTGAAGGATAAAAAAAGATAACTGTATCTAACTCTATCATTTCAGTTACTGTGATCAGAGCATGCAAGAAAGGTAAGCATTCCTTCTAACTTAAAACCAGCCTTATTTCTGCCTGTATTCAAGCAACATGTATTTGGAAGAATGAAAGAATATAGTATTGTTAGGTCTTTGAAGTTGTTTGACAATCCAGAAAGAAATTGGCAAATGCCATTTAACTATTTTTACTTATCTCTTCTATATTTCATCTGAATGCTGCTAATTTTTTTCAGACCTTTCTAATTCTTTCTAACCTTTTGTCTTCATGCTACTTTTGTTTCTTCAAAGTATTCCTTTCATATTGAATTTCAGTTGTGGTAGCAATGATAGAAGTAGCAATAGTTGTTTTACTAGAAAGGGTTGCAACCATGGTGGCAGCAAAAATACCAGTGTCTATGACGACAGCAAGGTTACTACCATCCTTACTACCACACAAATTATAGTACCACAAGTGAGATAATTTTTAAATAAATGGGACTTTCACCTCTGTGAAGAGATGGTCACTTGATCATTTGATTATCTCCCTCATTCACAGGCCCTTACCAAACACAGCAATGAAGGAATTAAAATTTATAAACCAGCAGGAAGATGGGCATAATATGGTAAATGATGGCAAGATAATATTGAAAGATGGAAAACTGATCAAATAGCAGTCACTGATTTCTCAGTGAAGAAGAAAAGGCAAAAATTCACAAAAGGATCTGTAACTCATTTCCCTACAGAATCTCAGGAAGTTATGAGACACATCCTTTCCATCTAGGGGCTGCCTTAGTTTTAACACCAAAATTTAGATGATGAGGAAAGAGAATTCTTTTATCGCTACTATTATCACTGAGAATAGTTAAACTAATAATAATTGTATTATAGATTTTCTGATAGCATTTTAACACAATTGTGTAATAAGAATATTAAAAGAAAAATATTGAAAATGTAATAGTGCATTTGTCATTGCTGTGTAGCAACCTATTTCAAAATAATTGAAATACATGTATCAGGTAAAAGTAATAGTAGCCAATCTTAAGCCAAAAATAAATTTTCTTCAACTTAATATTGAACAATTAAATTTTGTCAAAATGAATGTGCAAACCCATCAACAGCACACAGTATTTAAAGAATTGCTCTCTCATGTGAGAAAATGAGAGTAATACACTTGCATAATCAGCTATAGATCCTGAAAGTCTTTCCTTTATCTTTTTGAGTATATGTGTTATAAAATTAACTTGTGAAATCAAAGTTGTGTTTTTCCACAGAGCACTGAAAATTGAGTGATAGGAACCTCTGCTTACCATATGAATAATGTCCTTATAGTACATACTACCCAAATGTAGCAGCACCCAAGAGGTATAAAGGTTAGATTCTTTTAACAATTGAGCATCATTATAATTCAGCCAGGGGCCTTTAGAGGTCAGGTGGAACCTCTTAATTGAGCATTATAGAACATGAAAATTACCGTTACCCTCTGATAAGCTATGCCTTTATCAAGCTTTATTGTGATCTTTAAATCCCACCATGACAGAAATGCATGTTCAAACAGCCTTTGTTCCAAAGAGTCACAGTCCACCTAGAGTCAAATTACAGGCTTGTACTTTTAAGACTGCAGCAGAGGCTGTTAACCACTTCACTTCATTTCACTAGAGAGCAGGGGGAAACACCACTAAAATGAACCAAGGCAGAGGTCTAATGAGACACTGACATTTAAAGAGGAAAGATTTGTTTCATAAGACCAAGATCCATGCTCCATGGACCCTGTTCAGAAAGAGAGTTGCAGCCAAGTAAAATGTGAGGGTTAGATGCTGTGTCCTTGATACCACTGAATCAGCAGGAGAGAACGACTGGCTGGCTGATTTAAATTGTGCATGCTTCAGCAAATTTTCTGTGCCACTTACAAAATATATGATTCCCTTGTCATCATGTGTGCATTCAAGGCATGTCCATCATTAATTCACAGGTCAAGCAAAATGAAGAGGGTGAATGGCACTGAGTGCAAAAGGCATCTCCCCCGTGGTGATAATAGAAGACTGTGGGGAGGAATCTGAAAGGTTCTCTCCACCCAGTTTTATACTGATATCCATGTTCTTTTATGGTTTTGGTGTTTCATAATGTCCATCTTTCTGTTTGAACCCTGAACCAGAACTCACACTTCATATGTGTTTTCTGACACTTCTAGGATACTGCATAGTGTGAGTTCTAGATGTATCTGAAGATGACTATCCTTTCAAATCCTGCAGCCCTCAGTGTCTTTTGTCCTTAAGTGTGAATTCATATGCTTTGGTGTTTATATGTTATGACTGACTCTATCTCCACTCTAATCAAACCTGAGAAATGCTGTGTTAACACGGGTTTCCACACAGCTGAATTTTCTGAGAGCTCAAGGCATGAAATGTAAGCTATGATTCTCATTTCCAGTAATGATTTATATGCACAATGTTAAGAGCTGAAATTTTAGAGTTTTATATCAAAAGAGGAATGAAAAACAAAGACATGCACTAAGAAGTTAAAAGAAGACATAGGCTGTTCAGAAGAAAAAAAATTTTATTTTTCTTTGGACATTTGCCACAAAATCCCCTACAAAAATCAAAACCCTCTGTCTACTGTCCCAGTCAGTTTGCACAAATGCTCAACATTTCTAGAGTTTATGTAAGTGACTTGTGTACAGAAATGAATCATCCTGGAATGGTAATAAAACATTCTAAAGTTCCATATGTTTAAAAATATCCACTTATTAATATGATAATAAATGAAAACCAGGAGACTAAGTTATAAAAGCATCCTCTTTTTAGTTACATAAGCTATGTGTGCATAACACTAAATGTTTAAATACAAACTGAGTAATCAAATCAATTAACAAGATATTTTTAAATATTTAGTTATAAAAATATCCAGACATTTGGCTGCTCTTTTATTGCCATTTTAAACACATGTTTGGAATCAATCACTGATGTTATGTTTAATTTATTTTTCCTAAGATGATAGTCAAGGTAAGATTGTGCCTACTTAGATTTTTTGTTTCATTGAGAAAACAAATAAACTCTATTCACAATCTAATCCTTTTTCTTGGAATAGCAAAGCACTTTGTTCCTGCCTCACTAGCAATTTATCATATCATTTGGAAGGAAAAAAGCAAAAAAGTTATAACATCTGCATGGAAAGTAAAGAATCTGCTCATCTTGTCGATTGTCTCTTTCTTTCATACATTTATTTCCTGACACTTGTAAATGCTGATCTCACTACCTGTGGGCATAACTTTTCTGTTCCTCAGTGAATCAAGACAATGTCAAACAAACAATGTGGAAATTTTTGGTAATATATAGGCAAAAAATAAATGTCTAATCATGCTTGTTGGTCAAGTATTATTATTTTTCATAGATATTGGCAAATAATACTATAGACACAATCACTAACAAAGTATAAAACTCAACAATTTGCTAAGAAAACAACAATTATAGTTTTACTGAAAAGAAATTAGAGAAAAAGCAGTCTTATTTATTATGGCATTGAATGAAGGAGATTGTTATTGGAAATTTCTATAACTGTCGGAAAATGATCTTAACTTTATTATCTAGATTAAATGAAATGAAGTAAAATAACATTCCTTACTTGTCCTGCTAATTAGCCTAATTCTAAATCTTAACTTCCAATATCATTATTGTCATACAAACATATCAACATATAATATATTTCACATATATATGATTTTAATAGTTTTCTTGACATATATACATACATTTTTTCACTGATGTCACTGTATTGTCCAGTAACAAGAAAGTCTGGTTTTCTCTTCAGCTCAGAATTAGAAAGAGATTTATTTTGTCAGTCATTCATTCAATAAGGTCCCAGTAACCCTTTACACAGGTGGTGGTCTGTTGCCTGCTTCTGATGTACGCAAGCTGGCTAAGCAGAACTTTTCCCCTCTTTTGTCTGACTCTTTATATGTTTATAATAGTTCTCTGGCTCTTTCACAAACAAGCTTACGGGAGTAGCCAATTTCAGATTTATGCATTTAACAATGCTCTATGTGGCCCAGTAAACTTCACTGTAACTAGATATTTGTTGACAGATAGAAGAGTAAACACAGAGCCTACTCAGATAAGCCAAGGTGTAACAACTCAAACTATTTTGAATAAAAACACTCAAAGTGAAACAATAAAACTGGATGAATAAATTTTAGTTTTATGTTTCCATTTGAAAACTTGAAACTGGAAAACAGTTAATTAACAGATAATCTCTGTTCCATATCACAATGATTTTTTCAAACATTTAGATATTGGATCATAGGCATGTAAATAATTGTGATAAAGTGACATTTATTCATTTAACAAATACTTATTGAGCACCTGTTCTGCATGTTATATGTTGGAATTATGAAACTAAGCAGGAAAACTATCCTCCATCCAAACAGTATAAAAACTGGTTGAGGGAGATAGTAAAAAAACATGTAAAGGAACAGTTATTTTTTTTAAATGTGGAACAAATTCTGGTAAATGATAAAACAAAATAAATGAAGCCTTAAAGAGATATTCATAGGAGAAGAAAGAGATTTGCTTAGGAAAAAGCATCTAAGAAAAAAGGTCTTAAAGACCTGAAAATTGAGAAGTCTAGGCATGAAGAGTGGGGAACAAATATTCCAGACATATCAGCCAGTCTGATCCTGGTGATGGACAGGAATGTTCTAGGGTGTTAGATGACATTAATACAGCTGCACATACTGATGCCTGTTGATTCCAACCTTCTATCTTAAATATTTAAATGTCTCTTTCTTTTAGGTGTGTTTTCATTTATAATTTTGGAAACCAAAAGTAAAGTTCAATCTATTCACTGTTGGAAGGAAATAAATATATAGTCATAGGCTTAGAAATAGTGAAAGAAATGCATACTCCATATTCTTTCTGAGTAGAGACTGCAGAGAGGATGGGTGATTCATATCATTATGTTGTCTGTTTTAGTCAGCCTTCTCCTGAGAGACAGGACTTATAGGAGATATAGATGCAGAGAGGGAAAGAGAAAAATAAAAAGTAAGAGTACAAGAAACTTATTGGGGCAATTAATTCACTCACTTATAGGGGATGAGATAGTCCCATGTAAACTGAGAAACCAGGGAAGCTGTCAGTGTGACTCAGTCGAAGTCCAATGGCCTAAAAACCAAGGAATACAACGGTAAAGTTCTCAGTCCTGAAGACCACAGAAGCTGGGGTTCCACTGGTGCAAGTCCCTGAGTTCAAAGACCAGAGAACCTGGGGTTAATATGCCCAAGATCAGGAAAACAATACTCTGCCTCTGGAAGAGAGAGCAGTAATTCATCTGTTCCCTTCTTTTTAATTTAATCCAGGCACCCAGTCATTTGGAAGTTGCCTGTCCACATTGAGGGCATATCTTCTCTACTCAACTGGCTCAAGTGCCAGTCTCCTCAGGAAACAGTCTTACTCTCACACCCTAGCCAACCAATTATTCTAATCAATTGCCAGACATTTTCAGGTTTCCTTTCATCAAACCTGGTCTTTCTAGGTGCCCACTGAAGCATTGAGAATAAATGATGGTTTTCCAGCTCTCTGGGTATTCCTTAATCCAATCAAGTTACACCCCAAATCAACCCTGATATCCTCCTTTTACTTTTTTAATCTTCACTGTAAGGAAATTATTTTATATCTAACTTAATCTCCTCTTATAATATATTTTACTAATCTCTTCCTGTTATTGAAAAAGAAAAAAAATTCTCAATAAGCTTACAATAGAAAATAAGGTAAGCAGAATGAATGGGAGGAATATACAGTTTTCCCCATATCAGCAGGTTCTGCATTGAAATCTTCAACAAACCTGAGACTTTAAGTGTAGTTAGGCCTCTGATCATGTGTATATACTGCAAATGAAGACCTTCTTTTGTTGGTATCACCAATCTCTAAAATATATAGAAATAACGACTATTTACATAGTATTTGTACTTTAATAGTTAATGCAAATAATCTAGAGACGGTTTAAAGTATAGAGGATGATATGAAAAGCTATACACAGAAATTATACCATTTTACATATGCGACTTCAGCTTCCATGGATTTTGGTACCTTCTTGCAATCTTGGAACCAATACCTATAGGTACTGAGGAACAACTCTACTATGAGGTTTACTGCGAGTAATGAATGGTTGTGATTGTGGGATCTGGTTAGATGTCTTCAAATTGGTAGAGCAGATCATCAGGAAAGGCAGACTGGAACTCTGGGTCCTGGACTGAAACTGCTGACTACAGGCAAAATCTTTTCTTCCCCTCACCTCAGGGTAGTTTCAGTTCTGCTCTTAACACCTTTCAACTGATTAAAATCAGGTATAACCAGATTAACTCATATAATGCCCCTGTTAGAAGTAAGTTGATTAAGAACTTTAATAAGATCACATATTTCCCAATAATGCCTTTATTAGTGTTTGATAGAATAATTTGGAAATAAAAAATTATCATGTTGATACCTAAAATTCTATTTCCTTTCCCTCTACTTCCATTCTTCTGTTCCCTTAGTAAAGCTCTGGGTCCTGATATATCAGTTGTATGTGAGTAAGATAGAGGTTCATACAGTGCAATAGGATGGACAACCACAGTACTTTAGAATGAGGTAACCCAGTTCACTGGGAAGCAAAGGCATCCTTGGAGGGGGTTGGAGGAGTGGCTCAGAGAGGGGTAATAGAAGCTGCACAGAGTGAAGAAGCACTGATGCAGCATGCTGGCCTGATATATGCAAATGGGGAGAAGAGGGGAGATGCTGTGGAGAGGTGGATGCAGAGATTGTATAGAGTGAAATGTCAAAAGACCTCAGAGGAGAGGAGAGTGTGCCATGTGGCAGGCAGTGAAAGTGGGGAACCAAATAAGAGGTTTACTTTTGCATGGTTTCAAATATCATTCTCCACCCATAGAACCTCAGCTCCATGTGGAAACAGCTGACTCTGGGATCATGGCAGGTTAAGAATAAGATGAGCCTCTGAAAATTTGTGTCAAAAACCAAGAACATGCTCAAAGAATAGTATAAAAAAGCTAACATAATTCAGAAGCCACCTTCCACAGAACATCCAGTGGGTACTTCTGGGAAAACTAGGAAATCAAATCAAACAATGATAAGAGAACTGAATTATTATTCATGGAATAAAATGAGTCTCTAATGATATAAATAAATAAATTAAAAGTTGATGGAGAACAGATTGTTCTCATAGTATCAAGTATATCTACTCAAAATACTAATTACAAAGAGACACAGATTAATTTTACAGTGAAGAAGCTTGGAAGATAATATCTTAATTAAATGATCAGCATTAACATCACCAGTAATGGAATAAGTTGAAACCATGACACCTGAGGGAATCCAACAAAAAGAGCATCCCTTCTTTAATATTCCTGATGAAGATGAATAACCTGAATTTAACTATAAGGGCACATTGAGCAAATATAAACTTAAGGACAGTCCATAAATATTTGGCCAACCATGTTCCAAAGTATTAAGATAACAAGAGTCCCAGAGAAGTGAAGGAGTTTTCAGAAGTAGCTGTGGAAACCTAAAGTGACAGGAGAGTTGTCATTTGACTTTCCCAGTAACTTTGAAACAGCAAGGTGAATATTTTTGTTCTGATTAGGAGACCTGGTGATCACAGAAATAATAGGACTTCACTAAGTCAACAGAGAAGATACCTAAACTCCACAAAAAAAGACTTGTAGCTAGAGAGGAATTTGGCAATTACATATCTGTTCAGTTCTTTGAAAATACAGGGAATCAGTAATTACTAATTTTAAGTACTATTTTCAGTATGCCCATGGAATAGTGCTTTCAAATATTACTGTGCATAAATCATTCAGGGAGCTAATTAAAATGCCAATTCTGATTTTGTATGTCTAAGATGCAACCTGGAGTTTTGAATTTGTAATGAGCTTCCAGGTAATGCTAATGCATCTGATCCACAAATCACACTTGAATTGTCAGGTTCTTTACTAACATGAGACATGGGCAGGGTATGATCATATTATGATCATAGAAGTACTATATATAGGGTTCTTAGACTTGCATGGGCATAATAATTTGTTTAAATATATTGAAAATGAAAATAAAGGTTTATTTTTATAGGTTTAATTCTGGGAGAAAATGATATGTTCATGCTGCTTTTAAGTTAGCTATCCACAGACACTCAAAGTTGCTATGATAGGTGTATGCAGGCTTTTAAATGCCAGTAAAATGAATCAATTCCTTTTAATGGCTGATCAAAGTTCTCAATCCACTCTTTCTTTCTCAGCAAATTCAATCTTGTAATCTCCAATTGGCTGGATGCATTATGGTTCATGTTTTGTCTGCCCCTGAAACAGCAGAAATGGGCCTTTTCCAGAGAGGGCTATTAGATTAAATGGGCAATTAATGTGATTCCCTGTGCCAACTCCTGTGAAGTTTAGCCAAAAGGCTAAAGTGACACAGACTAAACATTTACCGTAAAATGGAAGTGACGTGGAGACAAAGTCCTAGGAAATTTGTTATTTAGAAAGAACTATACTGCATTCAAGGAATAGCTTCCTCTACAATCTTTGGTACTTAAAATGATAACCAGCTGGCACAAGAAGTGCCTTCTAAGAGGTGAAAATGTTTTGAACTAAGAGAATAAATCTTTGAACCAGTAAGTACATTAGCATCTTATTTTCCAAGGCTATTGTTTTGCTTGCCATGCACCTGTTTTCCCAGAACCTTCCATAAGGAGGGAATTTTCTACTTTTCTTTTAACCCAGTTCTGCTCCAGAAATGTCACAATTTATAAACTGCTCACATAATTAAATCAAATTGCCATCAAAACTTATGAGACACACACATTAAGTGGGAAGGAAAGCAAGTTATGTTGGAAGTTTGCACTCTCCAGTCAAAATGAAGCTGAGTATAATTGTCCAATGTAAGACACTTTACAAACCTTAGGGATTTCACAAATCCAGACTGAGGTCACAGACAAATCATTTAGAATATCATCTCATAGCTCCTCTAATGTTTTAGCCAAGAAGGTTTTATTAAGACATGTAATGTTCCCAGTTAGAATAAAATTGGTGTAAAAATCATGTCCAGATCAAAGAAAGACACAGAATACAGCACTAAATTTATGCAATAATAAAAGGATAAGAGCAATTTGATTTAGCAAAACACAGTCAGAGGTAGAATAATGATACATTTCCTATCAAGGAAACTAAAAGTTCATGTTTCACTGTGTTTTGTGGCTGCTTTGTCTTCTAGTTTTACATTAATCATGTCTTTTCATTAGAAATACATTTCTTCCTAAATGAGTCAGTAGTATATTTCCTCAATGTCTTGCATTATATACAAAGTAATGTAGAGATATGAAACATTTATGTTTAATCTATGTTGTCAACTTTTCCCATCACTTTTTTAAGTATAAAAAAAAAGAGCAAAACAATGTATCAAATAATAGTTCAGCGCATGGCATTTTCAGATTTCTAAGGTGTAAATTCTCTGCTGTGTCTGAGTTTTCAACTATAAAGATAGCATCACTGACTGCAGATTTAGAAAGTGAGGTATGGTGCTGCACAATTGCAAAGCACAGGTACAGAGCCTGATGCAAAAGACGCAAATAATTTTAAGAGCTCAGAAAAGGGTAAAATCTAATAAAATAATAAAGGAAATAATAAGTCATCAGTATTTATTACCTTTATTTTTAATATGATATTTTAATAGGTTGCACAGTTTAGTTTTTATTAATAGTGGTGTTTGACAACCAGTTTTCAAGATTTCTGGAAGTGTAACCAGGGGCTCTCACCAGGCAATAGGTGTTAGTTCCAGCACACTGCTATGTTCCCTTTCTCTTCACCATACTTTAGGTACCACTACCCCAACCTACTCCAATTCTGTAACTGATTTCTAGCCTGTTACAACAATACACTAAATGGCATCATTTTGCCTTGGCCTTAACTTCCTTCCAGGGTAGAGAGAACTTACATAAATCTCATTATGACACCGCAGTGGTTCATTTTTATCTTCAAGACAAATCCAAATTTTTTTTATAATATAAACTTTCAGGTTGTAGAAAATATATATTCCTCAATTTCACCACCCAAAACTCTCCTGGGAGCAAAAAGACTAGTGAGGAGTCACAGAACTTCTTGGCTCAATACTTGATGTTTCCTGAGCACTCTATTCTTTCTTACTAATCCCTACATTTGCTTTGACAATCTCTTTTGCTTTATCCCAACCTCGATCCCCTTACTTATGTTAAAATACCCAGTTCAAACAGATCCTTTCATTAAAACTCCACTTGACTACCTTGGTTGAGTTAGGTGGACTTTGTGTTCCCACCATGAGCAGCTTCATATTTTAATCATTGTTTTATTTGACAACATTAATTAGATGGTGAGTTTCTTGAGTAGAAACAAATCGGTCTTCTTCACTGTGTACAACACTGTGCTATGCTCTTGTCTTGTTTACCTCAGTTGCCTTACTAGAGGCATGGTATTTTACACACTAGGAAATAGTGTTTTGAAGAATACAGACACACTGGCCAAGGTCATCTGGTTCATAGATGGTGGAGCTCAGAATGAAATTCACATCCTTAAACTCCTCAGCCACAGTTTAATGCTATTTTCTTATTCTTGGTGGTTGTATTATCCTCAAATTTAGGATAATATGTGAAATTAATCTCATCGTTTATTACTTCAAAGTGACCTTGCTAATATCATCCCTTCATCTAAATATTATTTGCTATCACATTATCAACTGATTTTAAGACTTCATTGAACAAGTAATCCAGTGTGCTTCTACTTATAGCCAATTCCCTTTAGTCAGATTTCAAAGCAATATTGTAGAAGACAGACATTATTTTTGCATATCATTTACTCTTTTTCCTCCCTTAGGTGGAAAAAAGTTAACTTCAGTCCAAATAGAAATTAAACTGGAATAAATAACTTTTAAAGATGTAAAATTTGCTTTTCTCTTTTAGACGCGTAATGATTTTTGTCCATTAACTGGGACTGAGAATTTGAGTTATTTAGCCTGGAGAATAAAAATATTATAAAAGTTAATATTTTAGAAGATAGTATTATCAAATATTAACACTGTATTACTAAGAGTGGTTAAAATTTACTTTCTTTATGTATTAGTTAAATATCTTGTGCTCTTTGATTGAATATAGAAGATACTAATTTCAGACAACTTCATTTGAAAGAGAAGGACTTACTACAATGGTACAGATATATAACATAGCAACTGAGCGAAGCAGACTTCATTAAATGGATGAAACCACAAAGGAGAAAACTAAGTGGAAACCAGGAAAGGATCTTTTCCTAACTCACATTTCTCTCTCTTTCCACTACTCTATTGTTTCTCTGTAAACTAGCTTTTATCATTGTCAGTTTACAAATACAAAAAAAGATCACTTCTTCACAGGGCTGTTTGCTCAAGGCAAGGTCACACTGAGATTAAAAAAATAATAAAAATCTTAGTCCTGTTTCCAAATTCAATGGGAAAAGACCTTGACCCAGTTTATTCCTAATAAAGTCATCATATTATATAAATATAAGAGTTTGGAACTGTGTTCATTTTTTAAGTTGCATAAAAATTATCACAAACTGAAGGCTTTAAAATAATAAAATTTTTATTATACAGAAGTTTCCAAGAGTTGGAACCAAAATCACAACTCATCTGGTACTTGTGAGACTGCTAAGTATTGGCTGGGCTCTATTCTAAGTAGGAGACACATCTATGAAAGAATCTGCTTCTAAATTTTCTAAGATTGCAACCACATTCAGTGCCTTGAAGCTGTATGTCTATCAGTTCCAAGTGGTTGTTGACTAGAGACTGTCCTCAGGCCCTGGAGGTCACCTAAGAGAGTTCCCTGCCGCATCCTTGTCAATGTGCAATTCACAAAGTGGTTGTTTGCTTCTTTAAGACTTGTAAAAGGATCTGCCTTATGTAAGAATCGCCCTTCACAATTATCACACAATATGACCTATTCATGGAAGTGACACACTGTAACACTTGCCATATTCTGTGGTTTAGAAGCAAGACTGGAGGGATTATAAAAGGGTGTGACTCATTGAAGGTTACCAGGTGTGACTCCTTAAGAGTTTGTCCACCATGGTGTTCCACCTCTGTGTCCTGTAGATGTAACAGGAAAGGGAAACAATTCTTGGAGGGAAAGGAAGTATTCTAATTGCATGAGATGATAGATATAATGTAAGTTATCTATAATATCAGCTAATAGGAGCTATCTATAATCTCTGCAAAATCCAAGCGATATTGGGGTGATTTGGTACCATTTTGGAGGGGAGTTCAATCAATAAAAATAAGAATTCACCACAAGTTTCTGACTAATGAAAACATCCATAATGTTTCTTCTTCAAATAAAATTTTAGGCTTGGGTATGCACTGTTTAACATGTTAAGATATCATTTGTTTAAGTCAGCTTTTTACATCCCTCTGACCAAAACACCCAACAAGAACAACTAAAGGAGGACTAGTTTATTTGTGCTCACAGTTTCAGAAGTCTTAGTCTACAGACAGCTGGGTTCATTGCTCTAGGCCCAAGGTGGAGCAACACAACATGGCAGACGGGCTCAGAGGAGGAACACTGCTTAGCTCATGGTGTAGTCAGGAAGCAGAAAGAGAGAGATGGAGGGGGAAAGATGCCGCGGGGAAAATGCACCCATCCAGGACATGCCCCCAGTGATCTACTTCCTCCACCTGCCCATGGTTACTACCAGTCACTCCATTCAGACTAGGATGGACTCATTAGTTTACAGCTTTCACAATCCAAGCATCCAACCTCTGAATATTCCTGCATTAATAGAAGTTTTAGGAAACACTTTATATCCAAACTACAGCACAGTCATATGAGGACTTGAAATAGAATAAATGATCTTTAAATACTTCACAGTTTTCTAATCTCTGAATTTTAGTCTTTATTTTTATGAACATAACCAATTCCAGTAGAGGCAGTACTGCTATAACGCTTGTTGAAAATGAAAATTTATTACAGTACATTTGACACAGCAAAGACAAGTAGAAAAAAATTTTTTTTTTTTTTTTTTATGTGTACTGACCTAGAGAAACGCTAGGTAAATCCTGAACACTACAGTCAGTTGAAGCCTATACAGGAATACCAAAAATGCACCCATGGGTTGTGAGATCCACCCATCCACAGCTGGCATTGTAACTTTTCCTGTGACTTTAGAATAACCCTCTTCAATCAGTTTATTAACTCATAAGCTATAACCCTTCCCAAACTCACTGCCATAGCAAATTCCAGGTTTTTACAAAATGAGATGAAGTGCCATATTAATTGTAGTAACTATGTGTTTCTTATCCATTTAATGTACAAAACTGTGCAACCAAATTAGTCAGATTAATTAGCATATCATCTTCAAACTCAGTCTCACACAAAGTCTTAGGACATGGGCAAACTGTAGCCAAGTTCTTTGCCAGAATATGATGTGAGTGGCCTATAATCTAATTTCCAACAGTCTTTATTTCCCTCTGAAATTTCATGAGCACAGTCTATATTGCTGGTTTTCTGAGTTCCCACCAGAATCGCCCATTAAACTACTGACAACATCCTAAAGCTTTTACATTTTGTGTCTCTATACTTCTAAAATTTCTCCTGCAAACTATTTCCAAAGGCTTCTGAACCACATACAGGGTCAAGTTAGTCGTGGGAACAATCATACTCCTGGTCCCAATTTCTGTTTTAGTCAACCTTTTTTTTTTCACTTCTGTGACACCACCACCTATCAGAGGTCTCAGTCCACAGATGGCTGACTCTATGGCTTTGGGTTCAAGTTAAGATCATCATGGGTTAATGGCAAGGCAAAGAAAAGCTACTCAGCTCATGGTGGGGTCAGGAAATGAAGAGCAATGGAAGGAGCCACAAGGAAGATAGACTCTCCCAGTTCTTGACCCCAGTGATCCACTTCCTCCAGCAACACCCTGACCTGCCTGTAGTTACCACCCTGTCAGTTCATTCACACTCAGATGAACTGATTACAATTCTCACAATCAGAATATGTCTGCATTAAAGGAAAATTGAGGAGATACCTCATCTCCAAACCAAAAACTTCCAACACAACCTGCAAAAGTTTATGTACATACCACAATGCAAAACACAGTTAGTTCATCTCCAAGAGCCTCAGAGTCTTAAAAGTTTTAGAATTGTCCAAATGTGCAATTCCAAAGTCTCTTTTGAGACTCAAGACTAACATTTGCTGTTAGCCCTTGTAAGAATCAAAGGCAAGTTACAAGATACAGTGGCAAAGAGTAAATATTCCCATTTCAAAGGAGAGGAATGGGGCACAAAAAGAAGGAATGGGACAAAAGAAGAGTCAAATCCAGTCAGATAAATAGGTTTAGTAACTCTACTTACAGAATCTAAGACACATGACTAAGAGAGGGTCTTTAATTTTTTTTTATTATTTATTCTTTTTATATATACATGCAGTTAAGTGTATTTTGACATATTATATGTACATGAAGTATGACTCATTCTAATTATAATCCCATTCTTGTGGTTGTACATGAGGTGGAGTTTCACTGGTCATGTTATATGAACATAAGAAAATTATGTCCAATTCATTCTACTGTCTTTTCTATTTCCATCCTCCTTCCCTTCCTTTCATTCCCCTTTGTCAAATACAATTAACTTTTATTCTTCCCACCTTATTTTGTGTTAGCATCCATATATCAGAGAGAATATTTGGCTTTTGGATTTGGGGATTGGCTTATTTCACTTAGCATGATAGTTTTCAGTTTCATTCACTTACCAGAAAATGCAAGATTTTTATTCTTCTTTATGGTTGATTAAAACTCTATTATAGACCACATTTTCTTTATCCATTCATCTGTTGACAGGGACCTGGGTTGGTTCTATATCTTGGCTCTCATGAATCATCCTGCTATAAACATTGATGTGCCTAAGTCACTATTATATACTGACTTTAGTTTTTTTAAATAAATTCCAAGATGTGGGTGTTTGGCTATATGGTTGTTCTATTCCTAGTCTTTTCTATTGTGTATATGTACCGCATCAGAATACAAGTAACAATAAAATGTTGGCAAGGATGTGGGGTTAAAGGTTCACTCATATATTGCTGGTGGTACTGCAAATTGGTGCAACCGCTCTGGAAAGCAATATGAAGATTCATCAGAAAATTTGGAATGGAACCACCATTTGATCCAGTTATCCCACTCCTCAGTATAAACTCAAAGATCTTAAAATCAGTAGTGACACATCCACATCAATGTTTATGGCAGCTCAATTCACAATACCTGAGCTATGGAACTGGCTTAGGTGCCCTTCAACAGGCGAATAGATAAAGAATATATGTTATATATGCACAATGAAATATGATCTTTCTAGAGTTTGGTAAATCACACCTCTTTGGCCTTGATTGCAGTGTACATGAGCTCTCTTTTAGCCTGACTTTCTCTACAACCAGCAACTTTTTCTCAGAAGACATTCCATGTTACCGACATCTCTTAAATTCTGGGGTATCCATTCCAGGTTTGGATTCACTCTCACAGTTTCATGCATCACATTCTCAGGGGCAGCCCAAAGGGACTCTGACCTTACAATGTTTGGCTTGACCTCTCTGTTCTTCCTTTAATATCGTGGTTTAAACTTTCATGACCCCTTAACTTTAGCATCCTGCATTCCTGTAAGAACCATCATGTGGATGATGCCAAAATCTGCTGCCTGCTTAGACAATACCTGGGTTCTCTAGAATAAAGGTGCCAGTGGCCTCAGAGTACCTGCAGAGCTCTTTATGATTAAATAAAGTTTTAGGACTCCCTGTGTGAGCAGGGCATCTCTCTGATCTCTTCTCCAAGAAATTTTCTCTTTTATACATTGGCACCAATGGTGGATGTAGTCTTCAAAACTTCTGAGATACCCTAGAAGCATTTTTCCCATTTTCTCTGTGAAGAGTACTTAGCATACCTTTAGGATCTGTAGTCTCTTCAATAAGCACAAATTCCTTGGCCTCAGTTTTACTTGCATGTTTTCAGTCAAGCTGAAATTTTTATAATCCTTCAGCACATTTTCTGCTCCTGATTCTCACAGTAAACCTGGTTTAAAGCTGCCAGCAATACATAGGCCACTGACTGAGTGTTGTGCTGCTTTGAAATTTCCTCTGCAAGATTTATTACTCCATCAACTTTAAATTCAGTTTCAAATAATATCTGAGAACAGAGGCAAAATGTAGCCAAGTTCTTTTCCAGAATATAACACGAGTGGTCTTTTGTCCAAGTCCCAATAGAGTTCTTATTTCCCTCTGAAACCTCATGTGTTTTATTCATCTGTTTGAGTTAGCTTTTTTTTTTTTTTTTTTTTCATGACTGGGACCAAAACACCTGTGGAGAGCAAAGTAGAGGAGAAAAAGTTAATTTGGGTCTCACAGTTTCAGAGATATCAGTCCATAGATAGCTGACTCTATTGTTCCGGACCCAAGACGAGGCAAGCACATCCTGGCAGAATGACCCAGTGGAGGAAACCTGCTATACCAGACCATGAAGAAGTAGCAGAGGGGCTGCAGGGACACAGGACACAGTCACAGTGACCCATCTCCTCCTACCACACCCCAAGTGTTAACCACTCGTCAGCCCACTCAAACTAGGATGTACAGATTATTAACAGCTATCATAATATAATCATTTTGCCTCTGAATATTCCTTCACTGACAGAAATTTGGGGGAACACTTCATATACAAACCATAACATCATTCTTCCTTATCTAATTCATCTGATCTTTCAATTCTAAATGGACTCTAATTATCAAAAGTCCTTTGAGTTGTAATTTTTCTCGTTTATTTATTAATTTGATGAGTTCACAGATATATTTTCTCATTTTAAACTAACTCTTGACTTTTTAATGAAATTTGAGAAATTTTTAAATATCCATAAGAGTTAATTTGAGGAATATATCTACATTTGCATAGGTTTTCAAAATTCTTTCTTGATGAAACTTTTGTCAGTTTTCAGCACCAAGAATATGTTAAAATTGTGGCAACTTATTACTTATGTGCTCTGAAATGGATAAAACAGCAAAAAGAATCCACTTTTTGAAGTTATGGCTGAACTTTCTCAAATGTTTCATTAATGGCAAATTTTTATTGAAGATGGGGAATCGTTTCTGAGATAGCACTGACTATATTCACAGCTATTGGCCAATTGATGTCTGCTATTTCACAGTCACTGTCTTACATCAATTTGTAAGTTATATTTGGATGGTCACATTCCATGATAGATTTTCTTTTATCATTTTAGCATATACCTCATCCACTGGGAGAAATCTTAACTTCGTTTTGATATCTGTATCAGGGATTGGGAAACATTTTCTGAAAGGGCATAATAGTAAATATTTTAGGCCTTGTGAGTCTGAAAGAAAATAATATTTTGTATGTACATATAAAACAAATAAAATATAACTGTTTGAAAATATAAGAAACAGTTTTAACTGGGAGGTTTTCCAAATTAAAATAACACCAAGAAGGGATGAAGGAAGGAAAGGAGGAAGGGGAAAAGGAGGTAAAAGGAATGTAAGGAAAGAAGGAGGGATGAAAGGAAGGAGAAAAAGGAGGAAAGAGGGACAGAAAGGAAAACACGCATGTGACACTGGATTTTGTCAGCCAGTTATGATTTACCAATCCCTATTTATACCATTTATACAAATTTTCTTGACTAGCTTATTTTTAGCATGAGCAAGCAAATAGAATAGAGCACATGAAGCAGTATAAGGGATAAATATTAATTGGTAACTGTAAAAAATATTTGTGTTTATTATCATAAATATTTTTAATGCATTGTCTTTTACATTTGGATATTTATGTCTCAAACTTGATTTGTTTTAAAACATTTTATAAAAGCACATTTCTGTGTTTAAATCTTCTATAGGAAATGGATTAATTTTTACTTCACATTGAATATAGCTAGAAAACAAAGGTATCTTTGATAATGGTCACTGGGTACAGGTGACAAGGGTCTGTCCCTGTCCACCCAGGGCTTTACATTAGACATGTGAATTGGTAACTTCATTCTGAATTTCTTGAGCAATAAGCTGATGTAAACCTACTTTCTCCAATGACTGTTTTTTTTTCATCTTGTCAAGAATCAGTTGACTGGAGATGGATTATTTGTACCTGAGTCCTCCAATCTCTTCCATTGTCCTGTAACTTTGTTTTTGTGCCAATATTATGGGTTTTTTTGTTGTTTTGTTTAATTAAGGATTTGTTTATGTTTGGGTTTTTTTGTTTGTTTGAATTTTTGCTGACAGGGATTGAACTCAGGGGTGCTTAACCACCAGGCCACATTCCCAATCTTTTTTATATTTTCTTTTAAGATAGAGTCTCTAAGTTGTTTAGGGCCTTGCTAAGTTTGTAGTATTTTTTGGAATAAGGTTTTATGATGCCTCTAGTTTTGTTCTTTTGTGTAGGATTTCTTTGGTTAATTGGGATATTTCTATATAAATTGTAGAATTGTTTTTCTGGTTTTGTGAGGCATGTGATTGGTATTTTGATGTTGATTACATTGAATCTGTAAATTATTTTGAGTATTTTGTGTATTTTAATAATATTACCCTTAATCCATGAACATGGGAAGTATTTTCTTTTTTTTTTCTTTTTTTTTTTTCTTTCTTTTTTTACGTTTACATAGGGTAATGATGTTTATTTTTTTTTCCCTTCCCCCCCCCCCCTCCCACCCTTTTCCCTTTATACAGTCCTTCTTTCCTTCATTCTTACCGCTCTCCTTAGCCTAACTCTAAACCAACCCTAAACCTAATGCTAACCCCTCCCACCCCCATTATATGTCCTCATCCGCTTATCAGCGAGATCATTCGTCCTTTAGTTTTTTGAGATTGGCTTATCTCACTTAGCATGATATTCTCCAATTTCGACCATTTGCCTACAAATGCCATAATTTTATCATTCTTCATTGCGGAGTAATATTCCATTGTATAAATATGCCACAGTTTCTTATCCATTCATCAACTGAAGGGCATCTAGGTTGGTTCCACAATCTGGCTATGGGAATTGAGCATCTATGATCATTGATGTGGCTGTATATCTGTAGTATGTGATTTGAAGTCCTTTGGGTATAGACCAAGGAGTGGGATAGCTGGGTCAAATTGTGTTCCATTCCAAGCTTTCTGAGGAATCTCCACACTGCTTTCCAGAGTGGCTGCACTAATTTGCAACCCCACCAGCAAGTATGAGTGTTCCTCTTTCACCACATCTCTCGCCAACACCTATTGTTGCTTGTATTCTTGATAATCGCCATTCTAATTGGGGTGAGATGAAATCTTAGGGTAGTTTTGATTTGCATTTCCCTTATTACTAGGGATGTTGAACATTTTTTCATATATCTGGTGATTACTTGTACATCTTCTTCTGTGAAGTGTCTGTTCATTTCCTTAGCCCATTTGTTGATTGGATTATTTGTATTCTTCGTGTAGAGTTTTTTTGAGTTCTTTATAGATTCTGGAAATTAGCGCTCTATCTGAGGTATGGTTGGCAAAAAATATTCTCCCACTCTGTAGGCTCTCTCTTCACATTTCTGATAGTTTCCTTTGCTGAGAGAAAGCTTTTTAGTTTGAATCTATCCCAGTTGTTGATTCTTGCTTTTTATTTCTTGTGCTATGGGAGTCCTGTTAAGGAAGTCTGATCCTGAGCCAACAAGTTGAAGATTTGTACCTACTTTTTCTTCTATAAGATGCAGGGTCTCTGGTCTGATTCCAAGGTCCTTGATCCATTTTGAGTTGAGTTTTGTGTAGGGTGAGAGATCGGGGTTTAATTCATTCTATTGCATATGGTTTTCCAGTTTTCCAGCACCATTTGTTGAAGAGGCTATCTTTTCTCCATTGCAATATTGTTGGAACCTTTGTCTAGTATGAGAAAATTGTATTTATTTGGGTTTGTGTCCATGTCCTCTATTCTGTACCATTGATCTACCTGTCTATTTTGGTACCAATACCATGCCGTTTTTGTTACTATTGCTTTGTAGTAGAGTTGAAGATCTGGTATTGCAATACCCCCTGCTTCGCTCTTGCTACTGAGGATTGCTTTAGCTATTCTAGGTTTTTATTCTTCCAGATGAATTTCATAATTGCTTGCTCTATTTCTGCAAGGTACATCATTGGGATTTTAATTGGAATTGCATTGAATCTGTATAGCACTTTAGGTAGTATAGACATTTTAACAATATTAATTCTGCCTATCCAGGAACATGGGAGATCTTTCCATCTTCTAAGGTTTTCTTGAATTTCTTTCTTTAGTGTTCTGTAGTTCTCATTGTAGAGGTCTTTCACCTCTTTTGTGAGATTGATTCCCAAGTATTTTATTTTTTTCGATGCTATTGTGAATGGGGTAGTTTTCCTAATTTCTCTTTCTGAAGATTCATCACTTATGTATAAAAATGCATTGGATTTATGAGCATTGATCTTGTAACCTGCTACTTTACTGAATTCACTTATGAGTTCTAAAAGTTTCTGGTGGAATTTCCAGGTTCCTCTAAATATATAATCATGTCATCAGTGAACAGGGATAGTTTGAGTTCTTCTTTTCCTATTCGTATCCCTTTAATTTCTTTGGTTTGTCTGATTGCTCTGGCTAGAGTCTCAAGGACGATGTTGAATAGAAGTGGTGAAAGAGGGCATCCCTGCCTTGTTCCAGTTTTTAGGGGGAACGCTTTCAGTTGTTCACCATTTAGAATGATATTAGCCATGGGCTTAGCGTAGATTGCCTTTATAATGTTAGGAATGTTCCCACTACCCCAATTTTTTCTAGTGTTTTGAGCATGAAGGGATGCTGTATTTTATTGAATGCTTTTTCTGCATCTATTGAATAATCATGTGATTCTTAACTTTAAGTCTGTTGATATGGTGAATGACATTTATTGATTTCGAATGTTGAACCAACCTTGCATCCCTGGGATAAAACCCACTTGATCGTGGTGCACTATCTTTTTAATATATATTGTATGCGATTTGCTAAAATTTTGTTGAGAATTTTTGCGTCGATGTTCATTAAGGATATTGGTCTGAAATTTTCCTTTCCCGATGTGTCTCTGTCTGGTTTAGGTATCAGGGTGATATTGGCTTCATAGAACGAGTTTGGTAGGGTTCCCTCCTCTTCTATTTCATGGAATAGTTTGAGGAGTATTGGAATGAGCTCTTCTTAAAGGTTTTGTAGAACTCGGCTGAGAACCCATCTGGTCCTGGACTTTTCTTTGTTGGTAGGCTTTTGATGACCTCTTCTATTTCATTGCTTGAGATTGGTTTATTTAGGTTGTGTATGTCCTCCTCGTTCAGTTTAGGTAATTCATAGGTCTCTAGAAATTGTTGATGTCTTCGAGGTTTTCTGTTTTGTTGGAGTATAGATTTTCGAAATAGCTTCTAATTATGTTTTGTATTTCACTCGTGTCTGTTGTGATGTTTCCTTGTTCATTCCGAATTTTAGTAATTTGAGCTTTCTCCCTCTTTCTCTTTGTTAGGGTGGCTAAGGGTTTATCAATTTTATTTATTTTTTCAAAGAACCAACTATTTATTTTGTTAATTTTTCCAATTGTTTCTTTTGTTTCGATTTCGTTGATTTCGGCTCTGATTTTAACTATTTCGTGTCTTCTACTACTTTTGGTATTGGTCTGCTCTTCTTTTTCTAGTGCTTTGAGCTGTAGTGTTAAGTCAGTTATTTGTTGATTTCTACTTCTTTTTTTGAATGCACCCCATGAAATAATCTTCCTCTAAGTACTGCTTTCATAGTGTCCCAGAGATTTTGATATGATGTGTCTTTGTTCTCGTTTACTTCTAAGAATTTTTTATTTCCCTCCTGATGTCTTCTGTTATCCATTCATCATATATAGTGTATTATTTAGTCTCCAAGTATTGGAGAAGTTTCTGTTTTTTATTCTGTCATTTATTTCTAATTTCAATCCATTATGATCTGATAGAGTACAAGGTAGTATCTCTATCTTCTTGTATTTGCTAACAGTAGCTTTGTGGCATAAAATATGGTCTATTTTAGAGAAGGATCCATGTGCTGCTGAGAAGAAAGTGTATCGTTCTTTGTTGGATGGTATATTCTATATATGTCGGTTAAGTCTAAATTGCTGATTGTGTTGTTGAGATCTATAGTTTCTTTATTCAATTTTTGTTTGGACGATCTATCCAGTGGTGAGAGAGGTGTGTTAAAATCACCTAGTATTATTGTGTTGTGGTCTATTTGATTTCTGGAATTGAGAAGGATTTGTTGACGT
Organism: Sciurus carolinensis; assembly: GCF_902686445.1. Taxonomy (NCBI): domain Eukaryota; kingdom Metazoa; phylum Chordata; class Mammalia; order Rodentia; family Sciuridae; genus Sciurus; species Sciurus carolinensis. The sequence continues at coordinate 92,780,588 of NC_062223.1, forward strand.
ACGTGGATTAGCCAATGTTTGGGGCATAGATATTTATGATTGTTAGTCTTGCTGATTTATGCTTCCCTTAAGCAGCATGTAATGTCCTTCTTTATCCCTTCTGACTAGTTTTGGTTTGAAGTCCACATTATCTGAGATGAGGATGGATACTCCAGCTTTTTTGCTGTGTCCATGTGCATGGTATGTTTTTCCCCATCCTTTCACCTTTAGTCTATGGGTGTCTCTTCTATGAGATGAGTCTCTTGCAGGCAGCATATTGTTGGATTTTTCTTTTTAATCCAATCTGCCAATCTGTGTCTTTTGATTGATGAATTCAGGCCATTAACATTCAGGGTTATTATTGTGATATGATTTGTATTCCCAGTCAATTGACTCATATTTGTTTTTGACATGATTTGGTTTCTCCTTTATTTGGCTATTCCTTTAGGCTAGCACCTCCTGTTGCTGATTTGCATCGCTGTTTTTCATCTCTTCCTCATGGAATATTTTGCTGAGAATGTTCTGTAATGCTGGCTTTCTTTTTGTAAATTCCTTTAGCTTTTGTTTATCATGGAAGGATCTTATTTCATCGTCAAATTTGAAGGTAAGTTTTGCTGGGTATAAGATTCTTGGTTGGCATCCCGTTTTCTTTCAGGGCTTGGTAAATGTTGTTCCAGGCCTTCTGGCTTTTAGGGTCTGGATTGAAAAATCTGCTGATATTCTTATTGGTTTCCCTCTGAATGTAATTTGATTCTTTTCTCTCGCGGCCTTTAAAATTCTGTCTTTATTTTGTATGTTAGGTATTTTCATAATAATGTGCCTTGGTGTGGGTCTGTTGTAATTTTGTATGTTTGGAGTTCTATAAGCCTCTTGTACTTGGTTTTCCATTTCATTCTTCAGATTTGGGAAATTTCTGATATTATTCATTGAATAGATTGTTCATTCCTTTGGTTTGTTTCTCTAAGCCTTCCTCAATCCCAATAATTCTTAAATTTGGCCTTTTCATGATATCCCCTAATTCTTGTAGATTCTGTTCATGATTTCTTACCATCTTTTCTGTTTGGCCAACTTTGCTTTCAAGATTAAATAATTTTCTTCAATGTCTGAGGTTCTGTCTTCCAGGTGCTCCATTCTATTGGTATGCTTTCTATGGAGTTTTTTAACTTGGTTTATTGTTTCCTTCATTTCAAGTATTTCAGTTTGGTTTTTTTTTCAGTATCTCTAACTCTTTATTGAAATGATCTCTTGCTTCCCGTATTTGGTCTTTTAACTGTGATTGGTGCGATCATTAATGCCTGCATTTGCTCTTTCATCTCCTCCTTCAATGCTGCATTTGCTCTTTCATCTCCTCATTAGCTTCCCTAATCGTTTTAATTACGTACATTCTGAACTCCCTTTCTGACATTTCTTCTGCTGTGCTGTCATTGGGTTTTATTGATGTAGTATCTAGGTTTGTTTGGGACATTTTCTTCCCTTGTTTTCTCATATTGGTCAGTTGTCAGTGGGACCCTGAGATATTGCAGTTTTCCGCTATTGGCTTATAGTGTCCCGGTAGATTTCCAGTGTATCACCTCCCAGCCTTCAGTAGCCTGATGTCGTGGAGGAATCTGATAAAGCAGCGTATCCGAAGAAAACTGCCCTAGCCCCCTACGGGTTCCACGATTTGGAACTGGCTCTGTGCTGAAATGCTCTCACTGTGGGCCTGCACCGTGCAGCTGGCCGTGTGGGAGGAGCTCACTGCCGGAGTGTGGAAGGCTACCTTGGGAAGACTCTAGCTGCCCTGCCCTGGCTCCAATAAGCCACCTCTATCTGGGCCTGCCCCCTGGGCCGAGCTTTACCCAGTGGGCAGACTCACCCGTGGCTCTATTTCAGTCCCGAGTCTCTCAATGCCTCCCTCTTCTTAACTCCTGGGTTCTGGAGCGACAGGGGTGCAGTCTCCCTCTAGGCCGCCATCTTGGATCGCCCCGAGAAGAGAGCCTGCAGCCGAGTGGGCAGAGCCGCCTGAAGAGGGTCTCTGGCTGCCCTGCCCTGATCCCAGAGGCTGTTTGTGGATCGAGGCTCTCCGTTGGTTCGGGGGCTTGTGGCTGGTTCTATGTAGAAAGTCTCTCACTGGGCGGTCAGCTCCGAGAAGGCTAGCCTTGAACGGCACCTCCCACCGCAGGGGTCCAGGCTACTTGGGGAAGTCTCTGGCTGCCCTGTCTGGACCCTGAACTCTGCTTGCGTGCCAGAGTACGCTGAGCTGCACTGGCTCCGGGACTCGGAGCTTGTTCTGGTCAGAAAGGCTCTCACTAGCGGGCCAGTTCCAGTTCTGAGAACCCTGGAGAAGCTGGCTGTGTGGGCGGGGCCCACCGCCGGAGTGCGCAGTGCTGCCTGTGGATGACTCTAGCTGCCCTGCCCGGCTCCGATAAGCCACCTCTATCTGGGCCTGCCCCCCGGGCCGAGCTTTACCCAGTGGGCAGACTCACCCGTGGCTCTATTTCAGTCCGAGTCTCTCAATGCCTCCCCTTCTTAACTCCTGGGTTCTGGAGCGACAGGGGGTGCAGTCTCCCTCTAGGCCACCATCTTGGATCGGGAAGTATTTTCACATTCTAATGTCTTCAATTTCTTTCTTCAGTGCTTTGTAATTCTTATTGTAGAGATGTTTCACGTAGGTTGACTATGAGGGGTGTGTGTGTGTGTGTGTGTGTGTGTGTGTGATATGAATGAAATTGCTTTCTTTTCTCTCAATCAATGCACTACTGATGTGTAGAAAAGTTGTTTGCTTTTGCATGTTGATTTTGTAGCTTGCTACTTGACTGAAATTATCAGATCTATAATCTTGGGGTGGATTTTTTAGGATTTTCTGAGTATAGAATCATATCATCTGTAAATGGGGATGATTTGACTCCCTACTTCCATATTTGTATGGAATGAAATTGTTCTTCTCCTTCATGACTGATCTGGCTAAAATTTCTAGTACTGTGTTGCAAAAGAATGGAAGTGTGGACACCATTCTCTTATTCCTGATCTTTGAGGAAATGCTGTCAAGACTTGATACAGTATTGGCTATGGTTTTGTCCTATATAACATTGAAAGATTGAGACATAATCCTTCTGTTTCTTACTTTTGCAAGATTTTTATTACAAAGAGATGTTGAATTTTATTGAAGGCTATTTTCTTCATAAATAGGAATGCTGTTTTGAGTTTTATACTTGACTCTTCTTGTGTGCCATATTACACTTATTGCTTTGCCTATGTTGAACCATTCTTACAACCAACCAACTTGATCATGGTGATTTAAATTTTTTTATTAGAACTTTATGTTTATACATAGTTTCAGGGTATCCTGACAAATTCAGACATGCATAGAAATGGATTTCAGTTCATGATTCCCCTTTAGCTCTCCCCCTTTCTCTTCTGTCCTCCCCCTCCCCTTCTCCTTCCTTTAGTCTCCTAGACATCCTTTTGCTTATCTATTATTGTGTATTTGATTGGTTTCCCATATAATCTATTTTTATTTTTGAGATACAGTATTTTATTTCCTCTCCGAAAAGAGTATGATTAACAGACCACTGATTAAGGAGCTATATGCAGACAAATTTGTAACTGAGATGTCAATATCCTGTTCCTTCTGTTTCCATATTACAAAGTTTAATATAGTTGGGGGAAGATTAGAGGACAGAATAACAGGGAGGAAGAAAAGAATTTGCTAAATGTCACCTAAAACACTGGAAATTAAATAGTCAGATTTAAAATTTTATTGTGTTTTTCTGCTTTGGAAGTGCTAGTTAGCTCTAAAATTTGTGACATTATAGTTTCTAGTTCTTTTCTGATATTTTCTCTTTTTTTTTCCTCTACATTTTTTATTGGTGCATTATAGTTGTACACAATGATGGGATTTGTTGCTACCTATTAGTACATGCACACAATGTAACAACATAATTTGGCCAATATCATTCCCTCTTCCTGAGCTTCTTCCCACTCCCTGGTCCCTTTCCTCTATTCGATTGGGGATTGAACCCAGAGCTTTGTGTATGCAAGGCAAACACTCTGCCAACTAAGCTATATCCCCAGCCTGTAATCTATTTTTGATTGGTTCTTTTTCATTATACATGACTGTAGAATCCATTTTGACATATATATGTACAAGTATGGAATATTTCTTCATCTAAGATCCAGTACCTCTTATTCTCCTTCCCTTTCTCCTTCATCCCCCTTTATTTTATTTTAACTTCCACATATGAGAGAAAGTATTCAACCTTTGAGTTTCTAAGTTTCACTAATTTTACTTAGCAAGATATATTCCATTTCCATTCTTTTCCTGGAAATTCCATAATTTCATTCTTTTTAATGGCTGAGTATACATATGTGTGTGTGTGTGTGTGTGTGTGTGTCTGTGTGAAAATATGATTACATGACAGGTGTGATTCTACAACATGTACAACCAGAAGAATGAGAAGTTATACTCCATATATTTATGATATGTCAAAATGCATCCTACTGTTATGTATAACTAAATAAAACAACAAAATCTATGGCTACTTTTCAAGAGACATATGATTTATAGTAACATGGTGTAAACATTATTTTAGTGAATAAGCAAACACTTTAAAAAAGAAAGAAAAGGGGTGGGGGGGAAGGAAAAAAGAAAAACAGAATGAATCAAAAACTATTACCCTAGGTAAGTGTATGATTACACAAATGGTATGCCTCTACTTCATGTACAAACAGAGAAACAAGATGTATCCCATTTGTTTACAATAAAAATAAATTTTAAAAAAGAAAGAAAATTTAAATTTTTTTAATCCATTCTCTATTGACAGGCATCTGGATTGATTCCATAACTTATTTATTGTTAATTGTGCTGCTATAAACATTGATCTGGCTGTGTCACTGTAGTATGCCAATTTTAGTTCTTTTGCAAAACTACCCAGGATTGTGATAGTTGGATCATATGGTGGTTTCATCCCTAGTTTTTGAGGAATCTCCAAACTTCTTTCCAGAGTGGTTGTACTAGGCTGCAGTCCCACCCATGATTTCCAAGTGTACCTTTACCCCACAACCTCACCAACATTTATTATTGTTTTGATTTTGATCATTGCCATTCTGACTGGTGTGAGATGAAATCTTGTAGTTTTGATTGGCATTTCCTTGATTGGTAGAGATGTTGAACACATGGTGAATATTTTTAATATGCTGTTGAATTCAGATTGCAAGTATATTGTTGAGGACTGTTTTTTCTAATATCATCAAGGATGTTGGTCTACATTTCTTATTTTTGGTTGAGTCCTTGTTAGATTTTTGGAAACAGGGTAATTCTGGTTTCATAGAAAATTTGGAAGAGTTCCATCCATTCATATTTTATAATCTAGTTTGAGGAGTATTGTGAGTTCTTCAAAATTGTAATCAAATTTATCTTGTACAAAAATAACTAAAAATGAATCAGAGACTTTAATGTAAAAATTGAAACACTGAAACTACTACATGAAACATAGAGGAAACATTTTATGTTATTGGCACAAGCAAGGACTTCCTGAATGGGATTGCAGTAGTCTAGGAAATAATAAACATAATCGAAAATATGGAACTACATCAAACTAAACAGCATGTGGACCTCAAAGGAAACAATCAACAAAATGAACAGACAACCCATATATTGGGAGAAAATATTTGCCAGTTATTTGTGTGACAGAACATCAATGTCCAGAATATGCAAAGAACTCAAAAACTTAACAATAATGGAAGTATCCAATGAGGAAGTGGGCAAGTGATCTGAATAGACACTTCACAGAAGAGGGAGTACAAATGACCAATAAATATACAAAAAATGTTCAACACCTTTAACCATCATGGAAATACAAATGCATTTTTGAGATATGTTCCTCAAACCAGCAAGAATAGGATGTAATAAAATTTGATTAGAAACTTCATGGCATTATTGATTTTGAAAATGTGGCCAATCTGGTGCAAGATCTCTGGTATTATCTCAATGTCTGAATCCTCCCAAAGTCATATGTTGAAACCCAATCACTAGTATGAAGGAATTAGGAGTGGGACCACTAAGAGGTGATTAGGTCAAAAGGGTTCAGACATCATGAACTGCATTAGTGACCTTATAATAAGGACCTAGAGAGGTCCCTTGACTCTTCCATCACCTAAGAACTAGCTAGAAGTTGCTTTCTATGACCCAAGAAATAAGTACTTACCAGACCCCAAATCAGCTGCTACCTTGATCTTTGACTTCCAGCCTCTAGAATTGTGAAAAATAAGTTTCTGTTTTTTATAATACACCCACTCTAAGGCATTTTGATACAGCAGCCTTCATATACTTCAACAGCCTAATTAAATTAAATGTTTCCCACACTTCTTCATATTATTAAATTAAATGGTAGAAAGACAGAAAATTAGGATCCCTTTTTCATGTCGACAGCACTTCCAAAAGGAGAGGGTTCTTCTCATTACTGTGGCTTACTGATTTACAATTATCTCCTAATTGACTTGTGATAACTTCATTGAATATTTGATATTATACTATCATTAGCACTTTCATTATTCATCAAAATCATATAATTGTGGCAATTAAGTTGACTGTCTTTTAAACACTTGGTTCATTGATCTTTTATTACACTTATAAGGTCTGAACTGAACAGGAAGTTTACTAAGTGGCACAACCCCATTACGTTGCACTAAAATTTGTTATCACTTCATGAAAATTTGTAACGCAGAACTTAAATTTAAATTCTCAGTGATATTATTTCTTTATATGTTATAAAGCTTGATTTTCTCTTAATAATTCATTACTTTAACTTATACATTTCTAAATATTTAATGAGTACCTACTGTGTCTCAGGCAATGTACAATGTGCTGGGTATAAAATGATGAATGAAGTTAATAAATACACAACCTTTGTGAACCTTATATCATAGAGCAGGAAGTAGGTAAGAAGTAAGAATAAACAAAATAATTCAAATTAGTATTAGGAGTATTAATGAAATAAAAAGGTAAAAATTAATATGAAACTTAAAGAATGAAAGGACTAAGTCATTCAAAAAGCAGAAGCAAACAATAGGAAAAATCCAGGCCATTTCTGCCTTGTGTAATATTTGTATAACCCAGAGAAACTGTGCATTCCTAGTTCCAATATCTCTTCAGCAGCTGTTTGAGGTTGGAGCAGTAATAACATCACTCTGCCTCAGTTTGTAAATCTTTCAAAGAATGTATTTTAGAGAATAGTGTTGATGATTAAATATGTTCATTATTATAAGGCAGTTAGAACAGCAACTGGTATGCTGTGAGTTCTTTACAATGATGTCTGCACATATCAGACAATTTTATTCCTGCATATATTCACTTACCCTTTATCTCTTCTGAGAATGTCAAAACTCAGAGAAATTTTTGCTGTACTGGGGATTTATATCCTAAAACTCCTGATGAGGCTGTGCACTCATGCTTGAATTCCTTTACTTCCATATACATATATACAGTTTAATTAAACTGCATGTATCAATCTATATGTCTAAGACATTCTTGTAAATCATTATTTACAAGAAATTTGAATGAAGAAGCCACATGTACAGCATCTATCTGCATGCACGGCATAATACAATTTTAGATACCTAACAACTTAAGAAACATTTAATTTAACTGAAATAGCATCATATGTATTGACAAAAAAAATGCACGATTCAGAATGATTCACAGAATGATTCAGAATGACCACAGTCTTAATAGCAACAAAGAAATCCAGAAAACAACACCATAACATCTTCTAAGTGCCTTTTGAGAGAAAATCGTTGTTGATTTGTGTAACCAGTAAAGTTGTATTTCAACAGAGTAACACAAAATTACACAAACAAACAAAAACTGAGAAAACATACCACCAATGTAGCACTACCAAAGAAACTTCTAAAAATTATACTCCATAATGAAGAAAACACTTTCTAAACCTTTTTCATCTCTAAAAGTTGACAGAGATGCAAAAGGAAATGGTGGGAAATATACGCAAATATAAATAGTTTTTATAAAATAACAACAAAATCTAGTATCCAAATTCTGAATCACAAAAATAGAACTAAAACATTGACTTATAAAAGCCTATAAGTTGGGAAGTATAGTGATTAAAGCTAATGTAAACACAGGAGGAAACATTAAAATGTTTTACTTTAAACTTTAACTTTAAAGCTAAATATTGTGGAAAAAAAGTATTTTTCAGTATCTATCCTGGGAAACATTTACTAATAAATAATATAGAGGTATCTATAAGAATTTATAAGACATCATTGTTCAAATAGCAATAATATGCAAACAACTTAAATGTTCATCTACTGGGAAGTTACTACTGAACTGTTGTGTATCAATACTGTGGAATACAATGCAGCAGTTAAAGGAATGCAGTAGATCTCTAAGCACTAACATTGTAGGAGAACATCAAGTGACAGAATCTATTAATTCATATACAACATATACACAGAAAGAATAGAGGATTACACAGCAAATAAGCAAAAGAAGAGAAGAGAGGCAGATCTGGGAGGGGATAAATTGATATTTACCCTTTCTTAATAATACTACTATTATTTTGCAAAAAGATAATATTTTTGTTTTCCTTTTATACATATATTTGTTAATATTAAAATATTGGAATTCAATAAAGAACAAGAATTTTCAAATGTAGATTATACATCTGTATCTACGACTAAAAAGATATCAAAGTTTTAATGCAACCCTTTGCTTGTGAGGTACTATAGCCCGGGGCAGACAACTGCTTCCTCTTAAGAACAGAATTCTTCTGCCTGATAGAAGTAAAAATATTCTGCTGCACAAGAGCAGGGCTTTATAATATTCAAGAGAGGAAAAAATTTTGGAGAAGTGAACTATAGCACATTTAGCCAAGGAGTATATATATATATTATATATATATTAATTCTAGAATCAACTAGGAGGTTACGAATCTGTGTCTCTTATCAGAAGTGGGCAAACTATATAAACAAAATCTGGTTGATTGCATTTTTTTTTTTGACCATGAGGTAGGATTTATTTTTCTTTATATTTTTAAGTGGTTGGGAAAAATGAAAAGAAGATCATTACTTCACTCAAATTATATGAAATTCTATTTCAGCATCAATAAAATTCTGTTAGATTATAGCTACGCTCACGTGTTACACATTATGTATGGCTGTTTGCATACTCCAACTGCACAGTTCAGTACCTATGACAGTGACTGCACAGAGAAATAATTGTAAAGCCTTGTGAGAGAAAAATTAAAAATACATGACAATATTAACACAAAAGTAGGAGAGAGGTGGATGCCCTTCAAGCCCCCCAAACCTTTCTGCATTACTAGGGAGATTGTTAACTAATAATTTGTAGTGTGCTTGAGGAAGTGAAAGATACCTCATCAATCTCAAATATAATCATTAAAAAATGACAAAAAATGCATGTGTGAAAAACTTATTATAGTAAAAGTGAAATAACAAAAACATTTTTTAAAGTCCAAAAAGAGTTTAGGAAGGGAGAAATAAAGAATTCTGAATCACATGGGACCAAGTGGACACAAACAATAACATAGTACATATAAGCCAAACTACATCAGTACTTACAGTAAATATACTAAATACCCTAAGTTAAAAAATAGTTTAATAGTTTTGTCTGAGTAGATTGACAAGTAAACAAAAATGAATAATGTAAATCAAATAAATAATACCCATATCCTATAAAAGAGATACATCTTGGTCCTAGAGGAGTAACAAAAGCAAATATGGTGTAGATAGACTAATATTATATAAATCAGAGTAATGCAAGAATAATTATTTTGAAATAGTGGTGTTTTGTAATGATAAATGAATTAATCTAACATAAATACAGTATAATTCCATATCTTTATGCATACAATCACACAGATCCAAAATAGGCAAAACACATAGTTGACAATTGAAACAGGAAATAAATCCAAAATAGTGATGGAAGTGTTAAAACCCTTCTTTTAATAAGTAGTAGAAAAGCATATTTTTTTTTGAAAAGCATGAACATGGATTTCTAAAAGACAATTAAATAGTAATGTATATGTATATATAATTAACATATGCAGACAAAAGAATCTGACAATGACAGAATAAACTTAAAGTAGCATTTTTTTTCTTTAGATTTCCTACTTCAAAACATCTAGATGAAGGAGGAATGCATTTAAAAGCATGTTTTTTGCTTACAGTGAAATTTTAACCAAGGACATACTTAGACAACTCTACCAGAAGCACTCACAAAACACAATTTGCAATCTCTCTCATCACAAAGAACATTTCCATTTACATTTTAACAAATAACATAAAAAGGTGAAAATTGCCCTTAAATCAAGCTTATGCAAAAACAAGCACTGTGTTCTTTTCTGGTCCCGTTACTGTGGCTTAAGCCAAGGTACAACTATAGCTCTAATAAAGAGATAACTTAGTTCATATTTCTTCATCATTGTTTATTGTGATTTGTTTAATAAAATTAAAATGACAAGCAGACTTCAGGTCCATGTAGTATTGGGTTAAAATCCTATCATTGAAGTCTTGCAGATCTGAATTTAAATAAAATTTTGATATTTAACAACCTTGATCTTGGACAGGTTAGCTAACATCACCACAGAAGGGAAGTAATAATACCTGTATCAGAAGGTTGTGCTGAAATTAGAAAATTCTAAACAGGGTACCTGCTATTTCTACTAATAGGCAAAATTATGTTTATTACTATCCTTTTCATCAGTTCAGGATTTTAGCAAATTCTCATGTCTCCTTCAGTAGTATGACATGGGGAGGGGTTCAAATGAGAGAATTTAGGAATGTTGGACATTATTTTGTAAAAAAAATTTTACCAGAATTTAGAAATTAAACAATAAAATGTCATAATTATGCTTAATTCATGAATAAGTACAAATGTAGAACACTTCTGGAAATTATCCATTATGTTAAAATTTAATTCATAGACTACATAGGCTGTGAATGTCAATCTTTGTAAAACGTATCAAGTCCTCATTGGCTAATTTTTACATAGAATTGTTTATTAATGGACAAGCAACATTTGGCCCCTGGCCCTCCTTTTTCTATGTTTTCATTGTTGATCAATTTTCCTTCCAATTAATAATTTTTTAATGTCACATAGTTAATAACTTCAATCAATTAACATAAAGTCTTGTGGATATAGGAACTACTGTTTTCTTACAATAAGAAAATGCAGGGGCTGAGGTTGTGGCTTGGTGGTAGAGCACTTGCCAAGCACACGTGAGGTTCTGGGTTTGATCCCCAGCACCACATAAAAATAAAATAAAGGTATTAAGTCCACCTACAACCCATATATATCTATCTATCTATCTATCTATCTATCTATATAAGTTGTAGATATACATATATATATAAAGAAAATACATATGTCTGTTCTTATCAAAGTTATTAGAATTAATAGTCTAAATTTTAGAAAACAGCTTTCTTTATTTCCAAGTTGTTTTTTGCAATAACGAATGTAATGAAGTTTTTGTTTGCTCATTTTTTTAGTATTTCAAAGTTCTTGAAAGTGAAACACCATATGTCCACATCTACACATCCCATTAGTCAAAGTTGTAATTTTTTTAAAAATGTGAGTTCTGATTTTAAAATTTATTCCAAAGTTTAAAAAAACTAATCAATAACTTTTTAATGTTCATGATTGAGTGTAGGTAGTTTTACCTTTTTTTCTTCAAGTTATCCATTTTATTTCTGTATATATTACTTTTTGGACCAACACAAAACAATGAAATGAATAATTCTAGACAAGGCTTCTGAAGAACACCCAATACAACCATTTGATCCCCTGTTGTCGCCACTCAACTGTGAATTACATGAGGCTAATGGCCATATCTCATGCAAATATTTGTGTCTTTGCCTAAAACTTGATGAATGAAGAAATTGAACCTGGAAAAGAATGAAGAAATTGAACCTGGAAAAGCATTTTTAAATGGAAGTTTTCATGAGACAGTGCATTATGTTGGCACTTCTATCATTTTTTGCTTTTAAGAAATATATACTGTTTTTATATCTCACTTCCTCTTTTTTTCCCACTTCTTTTTCTCACCCTTTGAATAGCTGAAGAAGCAATTAGGAAGCAGGCTATTAAAAATTCAGTGGTGTTTCCAGAAGTTCTTCAAGAAAGGTGAGTATGTCTGAAACTTTTATCAACCAGCTAATTTCATTTCCTACCATGGGCACTTATTCAATAATTTTCACCAAGTAAAAAGAAAGGGGAGGCAGCTAAACAATGGAGGTAGCATCACCATAGATAATGCATTATTTTGCTCTAATGATAAGCTATTAATTAGTTCACTTTTTCCTTACAGAACTGCAACAACATTTTAAAACCAGCCTTTCAAAATCTTCCATGAGAAAATAATACTTCAATACAGAAAATCTAGGTTAAGAGCAGATAATTTCAACAGGGTTGCTCAGTGTTCCCTACATTGTGACTACAATAAAACAGACACAATGCTGCAATTTTAATTTGACATGTACTCATTTTCAAATAAATATACTTGTAAAATGGAAGTGATGATAATGATACCTAACTCACAAGATATTTTTAAAGATCAAATGAAATAATAATGACAAATATATTTTGTGAAAAGTAAAGTGTCAGAGAAATAGTAATTATCATCAGCAGAATCTTTATTGTTACTTCTCTAATTATACACAAGTAAAGTGAGTAACCTATCATCTACGTGTGTTAGAGTTTAAAGACACCTTGAAGACACAATGATAAGATGAACTGTCCTGATAGCCTCTGAATACTTATTATTAATGTGCTGTCTATGTAGAAACAAACAAATAGAGCTTTGGAAGAAGATGAATTCATTATTAATTCACTTGCAAGTGTGAATTATTCACATGCTAGTATGAATTAATTAAATCAGATCATTTTGATCATAACTACTAGTTGGAAATAACCTCTCTAAAGTGTAGTAGGAACACACAGAAGAGTCATTTTAAGACATAGACTAGTACAGGGAAAACAGGAGACCTAGTGAGTATCCTGGAGAGGGCAGCACACTGTTAGTGTAGCAAAGAATAATAACCCTGTGTCAATGAAAGCAACAGCAGCATAAAGTATCGCTAAATAAATAACAGTAAGGACAAGATTAACCAAACTTGCATGGCCTTGTAGAAGTTGTGACTGGCCAAGTGTCAAAGAAAAACGTAACTAAGCTGAAGAAAAGCTCCATTATTTTGGCATAAAGCCCATATTTACATTCTTAGTTCACCAAAGTAAGGTGAGTGTGCTGAATTATGACTCCAAGGCTTTCCTACTCCCACCACAAATTGTACTGACAGCCAACCAAGATTATGTATTCATGATATTAGTACATAACTGAAGGATAAAGAAGATATGATTAAGAATAATGTAAACAAAAGGGAACATGTTATTTTAGCTAACTGCAAAGTTTATATGCCATCTGTGTAAAAACGAGGTCAGAGGAAGAGATTGTGTGTTTTCCATCAACAGAAGGTAAGGTGTTAGGACCACTTACTGCCTTGCTTTTCAGATGACACATTGGGTGTGATAAGAGTTTTTGGCACCATACATAAAGAGGGACATCAACAAAGAAGAATTTATCCATTATGGCACATTTATTGGAATAAGAGAACTGAGAAAATCATGTTATGCAAGGAACAGTTCAAGTGACCTGAGGTATATAGGACAGTACAGGAGGCAAAGTCCTGGGAAAAGCAGACACAGGAATGGCAGTGTGTATATTACTCCTGTTTGAAATGGTATATCCCTGTATTTTTTGTTAGATTATAAGTAATCTTCAAATTAAAAATGGATTGAAATTATCTTTGTTCAATTTGGAAATTAGAAAGCAAAAAATAAAGGTAAATTAGTATATTTTATGATGCTTGTCTCTCATTAGTTATCTAGTTGTGATTTTGCTCTACCTCATGATATTTAGATACAGGAAGATAGTATTCTTAAAAATGTTCTCTGTGTCAGGAGCCTACAATTTAACTTAAAAACATTATTCTCTCAAACTATTCTAAATGTATTAAGCTGATCAAAAGTTGTAAATTCAGGCAGGGTACATATAAAGAGTAATTATTTTTTATATCTGAGAAATAATGTATGATAGATGATTCTGAATATCATGCAGACATTTTTGTAAGGGCCAAAATTTTTCTAGTCACTCCCTTGGGTAGTCAAGAATTTATCTTCTTTCTGAAATCAAATATGATTATTTTATCTAAATAATTTATCTATTATCTATTTATTATTTTATCTAAATGCTATTTAATATTTCTTACACAAAAGAATATTCAGTAAATTCATTTGTATTTTGATTTAAGGAAAACTATTTTTTTCATATTTTTTTTCTTTCAGTGGGCCTGGGAATCAAACCCACAACCTCAAAGTACTCTATCACTGAACTACATCCCTAGCTCAGTTTATTCATTTTAACTTGTATGTATCCTCTAATTCAATAATTAGAATTATCTTTTAAGTGACTTCTAATATTCTTTGGCAGAAAACCTATTAAACTAAAAGTCAGAAAATAATTTTGCTTTAATATAATTATTCAAATTTTGAGTAAAGAAAGTTGATGTATTTATGAGGGACATTCGACATTTTCATTTTCACATTTTAAATCCCTATTCTAAACTTCCGGAAGGTAAGAACTACATGTTACTTGTTTTCTCTTTGTCCTTGTAAATACTTGTCTTTTAAAAATTGAAAGAAATTTCCAACAAGAGAGTTATCCATCATGACAGATGATGCCTTGGGTGGTAATGGACTTCTCCATGACAGGAGACAAAAGAAAAAACTGGTCCCCACTTCTCCGTGCATCTTAAGGAAGGTACCAAACACTGAAAGGAACTTCAGAATACATTTACTCCCATTCCTTCCAATTCTATTATTTTATGGATCTAAGTGTATTACACATTTATTTAGAGAAACATTTATAGTTTTTTTCTTAATTTTTAAATTTTTCCAATTCCTTTTCTAGTAAAACGTGGTGTTTTATCATCCAGTAACCTCTGTAGAATATTTGAATTACTGAACATGAGCATGTTCTTGCTTTTAAAAAGATTATCTGATATTTTAAAAGTGTTAATTCATTGTACTAAGTTTCAAGTAAGGGGTAGGCAGAAAGATTTAGGTGGATGGAATTTTCCTGATGCAATTTTAATAGCTGTGTTTACAACCATATTTCACCACACAATTTCTAAATCTAAATGTAACGTGTAATTAATTTCACGAAAAGCATGTTTATTTTTAATTGAAATAATTTGTACTCTCTGTAATTTTGTCAGGAAACTCAACATGCTTATACTTAAACATGTCAGAGGTGAATAGCTACACATTATATATTCATGGGTATTGCATTCCTGTGTCAACAACACTAGTATTGTACATAATGTGCAGTGTAGCCCAGAAAGACATTTGTATTGTAGTGAATTACCTTACAGATTATGAGCAAATTAATAGAGCAATCTCATGCCAATCCATACAGGGCAATAGGGAATGATTATTTTCACAGAGTCTTAATAAAGTGAGTTTCTTTTCATCAATTTTGAAAACTAAATGCACTCTCTCTGAATTGAATGCAAACCTCATCACATTAATACAAATGGTAAGTGCTTGAATAGTAAGCATTCACACAAGGACTGTCTAACATATTTACTGGAAACTCACAAGAAATCTCTGAGGTTGGGTTGGTCAAGTATTATCACCTCTATTTAAAAGATCATAATATTGTGGATTACGAAGTCGTGCTTTTCCTCAATGTCAAACTGTCAATTATTAACAAAGCCAGTACATGAATCCAGCACCATCTAGCATGGTGCCTAGTAAAGAATAGAACCTCACTAAATACATGTGACTTGGTCTTAAGGTAGAGCCCTCTGGCCACTGCATACTCCACTCCATGAGGATAACTTTGTACATAGCATTTCAGTGATTTCCTCTAAAACACATCATTTAGAAGAGCTGATGACTTCAGCTTTGGCTAACTAGGTAATAGAAGTGGAACTATGAGCTCAAACAAGTGATAGTTTCAAATATGTCTGCTGTTTTTTAAACAGGTAGGTTATCTTTGTTAAGTGAGGTTAGGGATTCTTCTGTAGTACAGAATTTTTGACATTTTGTTTAAACCAAAAATGTGATACTCACATTTTTCTTGATTCTATCATTGTCTTCTGTCCATTGCATAGACATTATGAGAAAGTCAGCTGAAGGTCAACAGATGTCGGTGTGAAAAAGGAAGAGGAGCAATGACTATACTTCTCAATGGTTGTTAGCACAAAACCACAACAGTTTGCCTGCATGTTTTACAGCAAAAGTTCTCTTGCATCACCCATGTACTGGCATATTAAATTAATTTCTGCCAAATGAGAGCATCCATACACAAATCATGATTTATTTTGTGTACAAACAAATCAATATCTCTTTGAAAAAGAGATGCAGACATGCAATCCTGATGTGTGCAGTATGAACAGAGAGCATGGAGATCAACTCACCCCAAAGCTGAAAGAGGCTCCCCTGCATGCTGAGCACTACAGCCTCATAAAGGCCCCTTGCAGTGGCAGTTCCCTTTGTTCATGAATGTTCTGGTTCTCTGCTCTGCATTTTATTTTTCCCTTTGAGATTCTTCTTGACCTGAATGTTATCATTATTCTCCTTCCCACAGGGTTGGAGAGAGCTTAGAGCTAGAATGATAGAATTGATGGAACCAGCTACATTAACAAGTGGGTTTTCAAGAATAGCTGGAGGAAAACACAAATAAAGAGACAATGGGAGATTGTAACCTCAGGGAAGTAAAGGAGAGCATCTAAGAATCAACACAGATCCTTACATCTTCACATCTCTGAAGTTATCCCTACAGCTTTGCTTGGGGCTAGTCTTTCCTATGGGCTCACAGGATCCTGTGTTGAAGTCTATGTTGATAGTGCCTTAAGGTGATAAAAAGGGACACATTCTGGATTTAACTGAGACAGATCAAATTTAAGTCCAGCACCATTATTAACCTTGATACTTGGGTCTGTTTCTTAAATCTTCCAAACCTTATTCTTCTGCCTCAATAAATCAGAAATAATAGTCTTTAACTTATAGAAGTTTTGAATTATTAAGATAAAATATATAACTATATATAATGCATATAGTGTTTATCTGGTTTATATTTATATAGTGATATATGTATTATATAATATAGATAATAACAAATAAATGTACAATACATGATAAACTCAATTTTTATCATTAAAGAACCTACCAACATTCATCAAACCTGTTTCCTTCTGCTTCAGGCAAAAAGTTGGACTATTTCCCTCCCAAGACAGGTCCTGAAGGATACCTTCCTCCTAATCTCCAGATCCTGTGGATATGTTATTTTACATGTTAAAAGGAATTTAGCAGATGTGATTAAGTTAGGGATCAAGTTGGAGAGATTATCCTTTATGATTCACTTGGGTCCCATGCACTCACATGGGTCCTCACAAGAAAGAAGCAGGAGAATACAAATCAATAGTAGAACATATGACCATGGACGCAAGAGCCTGGAGTGATGCCAGAAAGCATCCCAGTAGAGGAATGCAGACAGACTCTGGAAGCTGAAAAGGGCAAGACTATGGAGTTTCCTCTTAGAGTCTTGATACTGCCCAGTGATACTGATTTCAGACTTCTGACTAGAAGAGAATACATTTGTATTCCATTGAGCCACTATATTTGGGATGATTTCTTACAATGGCAGTAACAATGTGACATACTAGTTAACTTAGACCTGGTTAGGGCAATATGAAAAAGATCTGATCATGGAATATGAGTGAAATGAATGCACCCAACAACAGCACTGGCTCATAAAAATCTCACATTTCTCTACTCTCTTTCTTACTCTGTGGAGCAGATGGAAGCTAAAACTTAGAGATCTTGGTGATAAGAAAGCTGTAAAACGGAGGAGACTTGGTCCTTGATCAATATATGAAGGATTACCTACTAAAATCTCACATTACTGAAATGTTATCTTTACCATGAGACAGGTCAAGGAAATGGAGGGTGTCTTTTCCTTGTGCTGCCAGAAGTTAACAGTATGCTTGGTGCATCAGAAGTACATATTAAGTGATAATTAAAATCAGCACTTTTATTTTTAAGTAGACTGGATGCAATACAAAACTATATAGAGATAAGATACTAGGTCAGAAATGAAGATAACAAGAGCAGATTAAAAAACAGAGGGCAGGGTGGATATTTTAAGACACAGGCTGAGAACAGCCTCAGGTTGGGGATTTAGTTACATTGGATATGGACCAATGGCCTACAGTCCAGAGCAAGACCAGTCATCCAATACATAATAGGTGACCATAGCAAAAGAGGAATAAACTTGGTGCCTCTGTTCAAAATCAATAAAAGAAATTTCTAGTTTGAAATATTGCCCTTATCAATCTTTTGATCAAAAATCTCTTCACCTTGCCTGTAGTATTTATTTTTCACACATGCTATTTCAATAGTTTTAGAATAAATAAGTTCAAGCACTGCTATCCTTCCTGGTTCACATGGGAAAGCAATATAAAAAGGTTCACACTGAAATGAAAACAATATTCTCTTCAACCACAATCAAATAAAATAAGGCAACCAGGAACTAAAGAATGCTAGTGCCCCCAAGTAGAGCCTGCGATTCATAGAGAACATCTGCTTTCCCATTTCAGTCTACCTAAGTTCTGCATTATTTGAAGAACAACCCAATTATTTTTAACCTAAATGCTTCTCTGATCTGGAACAAAGTTTTGCTTTTATCACACATTTCTCAGGCCTTGCAATAGGCAAGATCATTGTCATTTCAGACCCAAGATATAGTCTCTTTTTCAGTGATGCATAAAAGGATTTTCCTCCCTTCAAATGATAATTAAATTAAAAGCAAAGTTGGAAAGAAGGCTTTGAACTGCTCTGGTGAGAAAGGTCACTCACTGATCAGCAATCTGTTAGCACAGCTGTGTTGAGAAGAGACTTTCCAGCCATGTCGGCCACAAGTGGGTTCTTAATATCAAGCAAAAAGGCCATTGGTTTTGCTTCTTTTAAACACTTTTGGTAGTGACACTCAGGAGCCCGCAAACATCCAGGCATTTGGAGAGCTTTGTAAAGACTTAGGTGAACCACCAAATTAAATTGTCAGAAATCCACAAGAGAAAAGCACCACTGGATTCACCATCAGAGGGAAACAGAACAAAACAAAACAAACAAACAAAAAAACAGTGGCTATTATGTCCTTTGTGTTATAAGTGTCTTCGGTCATTTTGCTTATTTCCTTGATCTCTGTAATTCAAGAAAGGAAGGGATTGCCTGATTTGGTCATACTTAATAAGTTTTTACCCCTTTAAGTTGCATAGTATTGACTCTTTCTTATGCTCAATAAACTTACATCTTCCAGTCTCAACAAACACCCATTTGCAATGACCAAGAGATTTAGCATTGTTTAATCAAGGAAAATTCATATACCATGGGCATAAAGGAGTGGACACTTCTCAAATTGTGTTAGTGCAGTTAGTTTAAGGTAAATAACACTCCAAGTTTAGTTACTACCAAGATTTACCTAGAACTGATCTTTTACTGGGGAATTGGTAGATAGTGGACTTTCCTATAGTTTGTTTATTGGATGAGAATTGACCCTTTGAATGTCAGGTTCAAACATGTCTGTAATCATTTCCTTTAAAGCCCAACACTAAAATAAGTGGACTGAACAGTACAGAGACTAGAAATTGATTTTTCAGTTATTTTCACATATGCATAACATTTTGTCACTTATTTCCTTTAATAAATGCAAAATGACTGTTTCTACTGTATAAAAAGTACAAAATTCAGAATTCAGATTATCATGGAATTTGTTGTGCATAAATTTTGATGGATAGTATGATTAATAGTTATAATATTTGAATGATAGCTACATGGCAATGAATAACCTGTTGATATTCCTTAAAGTATAAAAGCTTGTATCTCAGGAGATATAGGGAATTTTCAATGATTATCTAAGTAATTGTATGCATTGTCTTATTTAATCTCATAACAATATATGAAACAATTATTTTATTATCATAATTTTTAAGATAATTGCAAAACAAAGTAGAAATGTCATGCATGATATAGGGGAATTTCCTTTCTTTTTTGGAGGGGGTACCAGGATTGAATTCAGGGACACTTGACTACTGAACCACATCCCCAGCCCTTTTTTATATTTTTATTTAGACACAGTCTCACTGAATTGCTTAGCACCTAGCTTTTACTGAGGCGGCTTTGAACTCTAGACTCCTCCTGCTCAGCCTCCCGAGCCACTGGGATTACAGGCTGCAACACCATGCCCCCAGGGAAATTGCCTTTCTATTATCTCCTTATCTTCCTAGACATATTTTCCTTACCTTGATTGGGAGAAGTGGTGAGAAAATTTTCTCCTTTCTTGCCAAAGCTACTTTCTCCCCCATTCAAATAAAATATTTATTAGTCCCTTGTTAGTTCAGAGTAAAGCAGGGAATTTATTCCAAAACTTAAATTGCCAAAGTTTCTTATGCCATGCCATCCAGGGTTTCTCATGGGAATCAATAAAATGCCACTCTTTGTCAAGTAACAAAATGTGAATCTCTTGCTCCCACATCCCAAAAAATGCATAGCTACCGTTTTTATAGTTAGGGTCACTCAAGTGATTCTTAAATAAAGATTCAATCTTGCTTAAAGCTTTTCTTGATTTCAAAAAATAAATCTTATTGTATCTATTACTTTTTATAAAAAATGTTATCACAAAGTTCTAATAAGAACTTTGTTCAAAAATATAAAATAACTGTATGAAGTTACCATTTTTTACTTATGTTTATTAATAAAAGATCTCATACAATTGAAGCTTTGCAGGAAAGATCCACTTTGCACTGTAATACTGATGAGGTATTTGGAATAAATGAATCCCAATATTTTAAACTCTCTTGCCTACTTGCTGGCAGGTTATGAGAGAATAGCCCCAATTTTTCATTCCCTAATTCATATCAGAAACAAGTCATGAAACTTCCAACAAGGAAGAGGTCAGATTGGTACTGGATAGAATCAAGGATTTGTACTGGGCACAGCTAGAGATGGTGATAAAGATCTCAGGGCAAAGGCTATGGTCTCTTTACCTTTGACTCACTACAGAAGGCAAAGCCACATGCCTTTCTTTTACTCTTGAAGCGCATGTTTCTAATTTGCAGCTGGACTCTGAGCAACATGCTGCCTTGCCTGGAAATCCTATGATGGATACGTCAAGGCCACATGGCATTAGAGAAAACTCTGTCAAGTAAGCTTTGAAAAAGTGTTCACTCAACAGCAGAGAAGTGAGAATTGAGCTGTGTTCCATGAACTAGAAATGCTTCAAACTGGACCTTGGGTAACTTGAAAGTCCCCAGAGTCAGATTTGCCCCAGGTTTGGTGACAATGCCAGGTAAAAACAGTTTCATTTTACATATCATCATTGTTCTGTGCACATATGCACACTTCATTTTATATCCTAAAACATCAGTTATTTTGGGATACCCTTAAAATTCAAGAGTAACTTTTCAGCATACAACAAATACAGTAAATTTTATTGCTGGTTGTGATTTGTTTTATAAACTAATAAAACAAATGATAAGAAACAACTAGATGGTGTTATTTACTTTTTATATTTCTTTTTAAATGAAGAGTGGCTTGAGGTCATGTTAGTATTTGAAGATAAGTCAGTTGAGGGGCGACTGTCAGGTATGTAGTTCTCAGGTGAGTAGACACAGAATCCACAGGGAAACATTGGTATGGAACTCTTGATTTGATGAAAGCTGTCCTTAGCTCTCACAACTAGAGAGAGGCACTGGAGCCCATAGAACTTCATCTCCTGGAAGTAGCCAAGGAAGTTGGATGGGAAGAAACAGGTGGCTTTGACAAAAGCCCTCTTCTATAAAATAATGGGAGGGTGTGGTAGAAGGGTCTTAGAGTCATACGGAAATGAAATATTCCTTAGCTTTGCAGGGAAGGACAAGCTGTGACATAGGACAAATGCATCTGAAATATAGACAGGACTCTGGATCTCAGCAAGTTGCCCTAAGGGTAGCAGGGTAGGTTCCAATGTGGTTGTAGTCTCTGAAGGATTGATCTTCAAAAGTGACACTAGCCACTGTCTTCAAAGCCATTGGCTAAAAGAATTTTTCTCTCATCTTTCTCAATTTTGTATCCTTTCCTCTCTTATATCGGTCAGATTCACATGACCTGATTTATGTCTAGAAGGGTATTAGGGGCTAGACATAGTGAGAGGGATAGCTAAGCCTCATGATGAAAGTCACTCTAATAAGGAAATATAGATATACAGAAAATGAATTGGAAAAATGAAAGATATAATGTGTGTACATGTTTGCCTCTCAAAATTTCTGCACACCATATAATTAATTTTCAGTACAGCATTATTGTGTAATATAATAGAAACTACCTTAAATAATATTTATTGATTGTAAGTTTAAATTATCTGAAAGTAATGCTATAAATGCAAATAATACTGAAAAATCACAATGCAATACTTGCATAAGTAATTTCACATATCTGCAAGCTAGTGACAGTCACAGTACTGTGAATTACATTCAAATTTCAACCTGCTGATCATCACATTTGTTAGATATTATAATAATAAACAGTAATATATGACAAATAATTCTAGGAATGTTACATTTTAAATTTATGTCCCGAATTTTTGTGTGTATCTAAATCATAATTAGGTAACAGTGGCAACATTAATAACAGTTCATTTGTGACAGCCTCCTGCTAGGCATGGTTAGGAGTTGCCGTGTATTTCAATTTAATTCTTACAGCAATCCTGAAAGGGAGGAATTGTTTTCCTAAGAATAAGATTTATTTATTCAGTTCTTAACATATTCAACAAATATATAATGCCCACCTGTTATTTACAGACACTTCCCTAGATAATGGAGATTCAATATTACACAAAAGAAATAAAATTTTTAGTGTCATAAATAAATAAACTCACAAACAGGGACAAATAGTCATATTCCAATGAAAATAGAACAGAGAGGTCTGGAATGAGGTAAGTTTTGTTTTAATTATGATAGTCAGCAAGACGCTAGCAATGTGGAGAATCAAACAACAGTTTGGGAAATGTAATTTGAGGTAAAAGGAATAGCAACGAAAAGTTCCCTAAAATGAGAGTGAATTCAATGTTTTCCAGAAGCATGAAAATTGCTAAGTTGTCCAGAATAGAGTGGTCAAGGCAAAGGAGAAAGTATGAGGACAGAAAGAAAGGACAGGGCCAGATCCTATAATGTCTCATGGGCAGTTATCAGCACAACAAAATTTTAATTTGAGTGCAGGAAAGGCTTTCCTTAAAAAAAAATTGAGTTGTTCAACTCAAAATGGATCAAAAACCTTGAATCAGACCAGTGACCCTGCATCCTATAGAAGAAATATAGGTCCAAATCTTCAATATGGCAGCTTAGGATCAGACTTCCTTAACAGGACTCCCATAGCACAAGAAATAAAAGCAAGAATCAATAACTGGGATAGATTCAAACTAAAAAGCTTTCTCTCAGCAAAGGATACTATCAGCAATGTGAGGAGAGAGCCTACAGAGTGGGAGAAAATCTTTGCCACCTCACACTTCAGATAGAGCACTAATTTCCAGAATATATAAAGAACTCAAAAAACTCTACACAAGAATACAAATAATCCAATCAACAATGGGCTAAGGAAATGAACAGACACTTCACAGAAGAAGATGTACAAGCAATCAACAGATATATGAAAAAATGTTCAACATCTCTAGTAATAAGAGAAATGCAAATCAAAACTAACCTAAGATTCCATCTCACCCCAATTAGAATGGTGATTATCAAGAATACATGCAACAATAGGTGTTGGTGAGGATGTGGGGAAAAAGGTACACTCATACATTTCTGGTGGGGCTGCAAATTAGTGCAGCCACTCTGGAAAGCAGTGTGGAGATTCCTTAGAAAACTAGGTTGGAACCACCATTTGACCCAGCTATCCCACTCCTTGGCCTATACCCAAAGGACTTAAAATCAGCATACTACAGTGATGCAGCCACATCAATGTTCATAGCTGCTCAATTCACAATACCCAGATTGTGGAACCACCCTAGATACCCTTCAATTGATGAATGGATAAAGAAACTGTGATATATATATATATTACCCACATACATATATAACAAACAATGGAATATTACTCAGCTATAAAGAATAATAAAATTATGGCATTTTGCAGGCGAATGGATGGAATTGTAGAATATCATGTTGAGATAAGCCAATCTCAAAACCAAAGGACGAATGATCTCGCTCATAAGCAGATGATGACACATAAGGGGGTGTGGGAGGTGGGCAAGAATGGAGGAAGGAGGAACTGTATAGAGGGAAAAGAGGGGTGGGGGTGAAGGAAAAGACAACAGAATGAATCAAACACCATTACCCTATGTAAATGTATGATTACACAAATGGTATGCCTCTACTTCATGTATAAACAGAGAAACAAGATTTATACTATTTGTTTACAATAAAAATAAATAAGTAATTGAGTTGTAATTTTAATTTAAGAGATTCACTCTGGCTGTAGATTAACACTCTGGAGATAAATGTTGTGGGAAATAGATTGTGAAGGGAAAAAGAGACCAGGTGGGAGGCTCTGACCCAGGTCAGAGAAAACTGTGCCTTACTAAACATATAGACTAGAGGACTGGGATAAGGACTGGAAGTATCACAAAGAAGTCAATGACCAACCCCAATGTGAAGGCCTGAACATATATGTAAATAATGGTAACACTAATTCATATGCATGAATCCAGGTAAAGAGAAAGGAAAAAAATGATTGCTAGTGACCAGAAAATTGAGTAGCTAGCTAGAGATGTCTCAGAACTAACAGAGTTTGGCTGTGACCCATCCTGATCTGGTTCCAAATCCTATCTTATTTTATTTACTTATTTTTTCTGAGTACTAGGGATAGCACTCCTGGGTGCTCTACCACTGAGCCATATATTCATCTCTTTTTATTTAATTTATTTATTTTCTTTAATTTAGACACAGGGTTTCACTGTTACCCATGCTAACCTGAAATTTGCAATACTTCTTCCCTAGTGGGTATTACAATTTAGATGCAGTGTCCCCAAAAGGTCGGGTGTAAGACAATGAAAGGTTTGGAGGAGAAATGATTGGGTTATAGCCTCAGCCTAACCAGTGGATTGATCTCTGATGGGATTAACTGAGAGGTAACTGGAGGCAGGTGAGATGTGACGAGGAAGTGATTCACTGGGGTGTGGCTTGGGGTATATATTTGTATCTGATGAATGGAGTCTCTATCACACTCACGCTCTCTCTCTCTCTCTCTCTCTCTCTCTCTCTCTCTGCTTTCTGATCACGATGTGAGCTGCCTGCCTCCACCATATTCTCCCTCCTTGATGTTCAGCCTAATTGAATGAGCTCCCCGAGAAATGGAGCCAGCCTTCTGTGGACTAAGACCTCTGAAATGTGAGCCCTCAAAGTTTTCCTCCCCTAAAATTGTTCTGGTTGGGTCCTTTTAGTCACAGCAGTGAAAAAGCTGACTAAAACAGTGGGACTATAGCTATGTGCCACGGTACCGGGCAAGTCTGTCTATCTTCTCTGTGCTCACTCTACTGTAGAAATTCCTGAAAGTAGGAACATTGCCCATGTGCCTTTTCTTCAGAGTAACTGAGAATGTCTTGCCGAACTTAATCACTTTCCAGGTCTTTGGTAGAGCCAACTTTCTATTTCTGAATAATATGAGAAATCCTGGGGAGATGTTACTCCCTTGAACATTTGACAATGTGATATAGATTAAAATAAATGGAAGATAGATGAAATTGCATTTAATTGCTAAGAAGATATTAACGCCAAAATTATTGATGCTATATATAGTTTAGTTTCAGTAGGAACTTAGGAAATAATGTGCAAAACCATTTTCAATTACCTTACTCTCTTTGAATATTCTCTCAAAGTATCCTTGCAACCATTCCTTAAAGCTATTTTAACAACAACTTTTACTTTCTTACCCAGGAGCAGTAGAGCAGATATCAAAAAGAATGAAGCAACACAATCAAAGCAACACTTTAAAAATGTGGTAGCTACACCTTGTTTCTTAACTGTGCAACCTGGATTCCTTGTTTAAGGACTCATGCAAACAGAGGAATTCCAAAGTTCAGCCAAACAGGAAGCATTTGCCCCAGCTGCTCCTGAGGGTTTTACTTGACAGAATAGACCTAGGTCAGTTCAAAACCTCCTGGAATTTGCTCAGCATTCTTAGCATGAAGGCGATATTGATGGAACAGAAGTTACCTACTGGTATGGCAGCCTTTATCCATTATCCATGAAAGGTGCCGTCAGATGCCCTAAGGCTTTACGGAGAAGTAAAACCATATGTTCACTGCTGCTAGGGTGACTGTAGAAAGCCATAGCCCTTGAGCCATACTGATGATGTTAGCTGGATAAAATGATGGCACCATAAGGTCTTTCTTTGTGAATTTTAATAAGTTAAATGTTCAGAAACATAAGGTTATGCACCCCCTAAGACTCTGGCTTTACTAATCTATTTATGTTTCACAGCATCATTGGAAAATACTGTCAGGTGGAGGTAGATGCACTTCTTGAAAGCTACAGCAACAGATGATTTTCATGGTCTTTACCCTGACATTTATTTGCTGGTAATAAGACAGTATTCGGGCTAGGTGATGCTCCAGCATCTCAGCAGATGGTAGAAATTTACAGAAGAATAAATAGGGATTTTTCAGCAGCTGGGTTTTAAATAAAAGGCTGTGCCTATATAGGATTTTGGAGACAGATCTACACTCAAATCCAAATTCTTTCTCTTAATAACTGTAAGAGTATGAGCAAGTTATCAGAACTCTCTGTGTTTTTATTTCCTCATCAGAGACATGGAACTAATAATACCTACCTCTTATGATTATTTAAGGATTAAATATAATGATGTGGGTGATGCACTTAGCAAAGTGCTGGTAGTAAAACAAGTACTTGCTATCTCTCCCAGCCTGTCACCCCGGTGAGGATTTTCTAACTACATGAACTTCAACTTCTGTTTAAAACACAGTAAACATGAAAGCTGATGTATTTTTAAGTCACTGAACTGTCCAGTGCTTATTTTAAATGTTTTCCTGATTCCACCTTATTAACACATGCAAGTGTGACTTAAATCTCCTAAAAATACAAGTCCTCAGATTACATGGAGAAGAACAAACACCTCAGAACGCCAATTTGACATGCAGCAAAATGTCTGGAACTCCATCTTAAACTATCATTCTAAGAGACAGCATCACAGACAGTTTAAGGATTAAAAATAGCTGCTCCAGCTCCAACTTCCAGTGGACAAATAAGAAAAAGAACATGAGGGAAGACTGCTGGGTGTGCAGGAACAATTGATGGTGGGACGGTGGGGAGGTACGTAGTTCATAGATGTTTTCAACGTTTGTTCATGAAAGCATCACTTACTCATCAATGAATGAGTATCAGGCACAGTAAATGATGCTTTCCATGAGACAGCATGGTTCCATATCAAGGTGATCTGGTACAAACAGATAAGTTTCCTAGCTCTATAATTGGGACTTTATTCACAAGAGCTACATTGGTGTGTAAAGACAGAGCCAAAAACTGAACTTGTTTCAACTCTATTAATTATAGATTGTGTACAGACAGTTCAGGCATATTTTCCTGTAACTCAATACTATTTGTTTCTTGCAGGTATTGAAACACTGTACTCCTGAGAACAGTGACAGTATCTCCTGACTTGAGACTTCCTTACCTCTGGAAACCCAGAGGAATGTCAAGATTTTTAACTCTACAAAATATATTGTATTATAAAAATACGCACATCTGACCCTGCTGCTCCCTTAGGCAGGGCAAGATATGTTTTGTGAGTATGATATATAGTTTCTCATAATTTGACTTAACATTTACAGTATTTTCTCCTTCCATTCCCCATCCTGATAATGACACTTCTAATAAACAAGCATTTTTATTGTCTCTAGAACGTGCTGTTTGCTTAATAAACTGTACCTTTTCTTCTGTTTTTCATCATGTCTGCGGTGACCTAATTCTACCTCTTTTTTTTTTTTTTTTTGCCTAGAAGATGCCTAATCATCTTTCAAGACCAAAGTCAATTCCCACTTTTTCCCTGGAAAGCTTTTCCAGTTGTTTTAGTCAACTTTTTCGCTACTATGACTGAAGGACCCATTCAGCTCAATTGTATAGGAGAAAAGGTTTATTAAGAGGCTCATGGTTTCAGAGGTGTACATGCAGAAACAGCAGGCTCTATTCTTGAGATTCGAGGTGAGGCAGAACATCATGGTAGAAAAGTGTAGCAGACAGAAGCAGCTCACATAGTGATCAGGAAGCAGAGAGCTAGTTCTCCACCTGCCAGATACATATATATATATATATATATATATATATATATATATATATACACATACACCCCAAAGTCACACCCCCAATTCCCACCTCCTCAAGCCATACCATACCACTTCAGTTACCAGTTAATCCCTATCAGGGCATTAATCATTCTTATAACCCAATCATTTCTCCTCTGAACCTTCTTGCAGTGTCTTGTATGTGAGTTTTTGGGGGACACCTCACATCCAAACTGTAACACCAGGTTTCCTAGAAATTCATTACTCCTTACTCCAAGTTTTCAAAGCATTTTGTGCACACCTCTATTGAAAGTATATTAGCTTATCGATCCCCTGCTGTTTACCCCATTTGTCTACTGTGATCACCTACAGTCAGCCAGCATATTGATGCCTATTTTGAGTGCAGATTGCTCACTGACAAGCACCTATCATCTGCCATTTGCCTGCCTCTCACCTGTCCACACCCTGCCTTACTCCTATCCATAACCCAAGGCACAAAGTTCACCTCCCAATTGTCCAACAACAGTCAGCAAACCGATCACCAACCGCCAGAGGAGAAACAGCTGCCTGCTGTTGCCTGGAAGTTCACTGTTACAGTACCCACAGGTTTGATTACACGTGGCTGGTGCCATTTTGAGACAAGAGCCAGGCCCCGAAGGATCCCTGGCCAGACTGACTGAGTCCCGTATCCAGGATCCCTCAGCCCGACCGATCACTCCCTCTGGGGCCCTCACATCGACTGACTGCTCCCTGCTGCCAGGACTCCCAGGCCAAATGACTGTATCCTATCACTGGGACCCCAGACCAACTGATTGCACCCGGACTCCAGGATCCCACAACCATACCAAACACACTGGACCTCCAGGACCCCTGCCTGACCGACTGCATCCCACCTCCAGGACCTCCAACTGACCATGTCCACACCCTGAGCTGCAGTTCCCCATTTGCCAACACATTTTGAAGCCAGAGTGGCCATCTTGGATAATCCTGGAAGCCTGATCTCCGATCTTTAGGTGGGGCAAATCCCATCCTGAGAGGCTTACTGGAAGCTTGAAGCTCTTTGTCAGGTACCTCTCATGCATGAGGCTACTGAACTCTGGGAGGTTTCATTACTATATGACTGCTATACTGTAGATTTTCTTTTTTCGCCTTATTGAAAAAATTTAAGTTTCTATTTCTTTACTTTTCTTGCTCTCTTTTCCTTTTGTTTACCTGTTCCCTCAGAGTCTCTTTCTCCCTTTTTTGCATGCTAACATACAATTTCTTTTGATTACACTCTCACACTTTCTATTATCTAGAACTTCTGTATATTCTTTACTTATCCCATTAACAGCTACATTCTACATCCCTCTGCATCCTCTTTGTCTTCCATTAGAAACTGCAGACCTTATTGCGAATCTGTTTGTTTTATTGAAGATAATATTTGAACTCATTCTGTTTATTATGACAATTTTGTTATTGTCCCCATAGGGGCTATTTGGTCTAGGATTGCATAGTGTCTGAATTGGGCACTGCTAATATTGATATCCCCTTAAAGAAAAGAATTTGGAAACCTATAGGGCACTATAAACCTATAGGGGGAAATGTGCAATACCCCAGATCTGCACTGCTAGAGGGGAAGATACATGAACAACATGAAAAAACAAGGGAAGAAAATGATCCAAGCAAATCTAGATTCCATATTAATAGAATCCAATGAGAGTGTGGTAGAAGAAATATCAGAAAAGGACTTCAGATTATACATGATTAAGATGATTCACGAAGCAAAGGATGAGATAAGAGAGCAAATGCAGGCAATGAATGATAATACCAATAAGCTGAAAGAGCACATGCAGGAAGCAAAAGATCATTTCAACAAAGAGATAGAGATTCTCAAAAAAAAAAAAAAAAAACAAATGGAAATCCTTGAAATGAAGGAGACAATAAACCAAATAAAAAACTCAATGGAAAGCATCACCAAAGACTAGACCACTTGGAAGACAGAACCTCAGACAATGAAGACAAAATATTTAATCATGAAAATAAAGTTGCCCAAACAGAGAAGATGGTAAGAAATCATGAACGGAATCTCCAAGAACTATGGGACATCATGAAAAGACCAAATATAAGAATTATTGGGATTGAGGAAGGCACAGAGATACAAACCAAAGGAATGAACAGCCAATTCAATGAAATAATATCAGAAAATTTCCCAAACCTGAAGAATGAAATAGAAAATCAAATACAAGAGGCTTACAGAACGCCAAATGCACAGAATCACAACAGATCCACACCAAGGGATATTATAATGAAAATGCCTAACATTCAAAATAAAGATAGGATTTTGAAGGCCGCGAGAGAAAAGCATCAGATTACATATAGGGGGAGACCAATATGGGATAGCAGCTGACTTCTCAATGCAGACTCTAAAAGCTAGAAGGTCCTGGACCAACATATTTCAAGCTCTGAAAGAACATGGTTGCCAACCAAGAATCCTATACCCAGCAAAACTAACCTTCAGAGTTGAAGATGAAATAAAATCCTTCTATGTTAAACAAAAGTTAAAAGAATTTACAAATAGAAAGCCTGCACTACAGAATGTTCTCAACAAAATAATCAATGAGAAGGAAATGAAAAACAACAATGGAGGTCAGCAAAGGGAGGAACTACCTTAGAGAAAAACCACTCAAAGGAGAAACCAACCCAACTTAAAAACCAAAAATAAGTCCAAATGACAGAATACAAATCATAACTCAATAAGAACCCTGAATGTTAATGGCCTAAACTCATCAATCAAAAGACATAGACTGGAAGAATGGATTAAAAAGAAAGACCCAACAATATGCTGCCTGCAAGAGACTCAACTCATAGAAAAAGACATCCACAGACTAAAGGTGAAAGGATGGGAAAAAACCTACCACGCACATGACTCAGTAAAAAAGGGGGGGTTTCCATCCTTATATCAGATAAAGTGGACTGCAAGCCAAAGTTACTCAGAAGGGATAAAGAAGGACATTTCATACTGCTTAAGGAAACCATAAATCAGGAAGACAAAACAATAGTAAATATTTATGCTCCAAATAATTGTGCATCCCTGTACATCAAACAAATCCTTCTCAATTTCAAGAATCACATAGACCACAGCACAATAATTTTGGGTGACTTTAAAGCACTGCTGTCACCACTTGATAGATTTTCCAAACAAAAACCAACCAAAGAAACCATAGAACTCATTAACACAAGCAATAACCTAGGCTTAATAGACATATATAGGATATTCCATTCATCAATGAGTGATTCACTTTCTTCTCAGCAGCACATGGAACCTTCTCGAAAATAGACCATAAGTTATGCCACAAAGCAGCCCTTAAGAAATGCAAAAAAATAGAGATACTGCCTTGTGTTCTATCAGATCATAATGGACTGAGAGTAGAAATCAATGACAAAATAAAAAAGAGAAGTTACTCCAACACCTGGAGACTAAATAATATGCTATTGAATGAAACATGGATAACAGAAAACATCAGGGAGAAGATAAAAAATTCTTAGAGGTCAATGGGAACGACGATACAACATATCAAAATCTCTGGTACACTATGAAAGCGGTACTAAGAGGGAAATTCATTGCATGGAGCGCATTCCAGAAAAGAATGAAAAGTCAACAACTAAATGACCTAACATTACAGCTCAAAGCCCTAGAAAAAGAAGAACAGAATAACAGCAAAAGTAGTAGAAGACGGGAAATAATTAAAGTCAGAGCTGAAATCAATGAAATTGAAACAAAAGAAACAATTTAAAAAATTGACAAAACCAACAGTTGGTTCTTTGAAAAAGTAAACAAAATAGACAAACCCTTAGGCACACTAACAAAGAGAAGGAGAGAGAAGACTCAAATTTTAAAATTCATGATGAAAAAGGAAATATCACGACAGACACCGTTGAGATACATAACATAATGAGAAGCTACTTTGAAAATCTGTATTCCAACAAAATAGAAACTACCAAAGACATTGACAAATTTCTAGAGACATATGCTCCTCCCAAACTGAACCAGGAGGACATACACAATTTCAACAGGATCAATATCAAGCAATGAAATAGAAGAAACCATTAAAAACCTACCATCCAAGAGAAGCCCAGGAACAGACGAATTCTTAACCAAGTTCTACAAGACTTTCAAAGGAAAATTCACTCCAATACTTCTCAAAATATTCCAGAAAATAGAAAAGGAGGGTACCCTACCAAACTCAGTCTATGAAGCTAATATCACCCTCATACCCAAACATGGAAAAGACACATCGAGGATAGAAAATTTTAGACCAATATCCTTGATGAATATAGATGCAAAGATCATTAACAAAATATTGGCAAACCGTATCCAAAAACATATTAAGAAAATCGTGCACCACAATCACGTGGGGTTCATCCCTGGAATGCAAGGATGGTTTAACATCTGTATATCAATAAACATAATCCATCATGTCAATAGACTTAAGGATAAGAATCACATGGTTATTTCAATTGATGCAGAAAAAGCATTCGACAAAATACAACACCACTTCATGCTCAAAACACGAGAAGAAATAGGGATAGTAGGAACATACCTGAACATTGTAAAGGCTATTTATGCTAAGCCCATGGCCAATCATTAAGAATGATTTCTCCTTCATTCTTAATGGAGAAAAACTGAAACCATTCCCTTTAAAAACAGGAACAAGACAGGGATGTCCTCTTTCACCACTTCTATTCAACATTGTCCTCAAAACTCTAGCCAGAGCAATTAGACAGACCAAAGAAATTAAAGGGATACAAATAGGAAAAGAGGAACTTAAGCTGACACTATTTGTGGATGACATGATTCTATATTTAGAGGATCCAACAACCTCCTCCAGAAAACTTCTAGACCTCATCAATGAATTCAGCAAAATAGCAGGCTATAAAATCAACACGCATAAATCTAAAGCACTTTTATATGCAAGCGACAAAACATCTGAAAGGGAAATGAGGATAACAACTCCATTTGCAATAGCCTCAAAGAAAATAAAATACTTGGAAATCAATCTAACCAAAGAGGTAAAAGATATCTACAATGAAAACTTCAAAACATTGAAGAAAGAAATTGAGGAAGACCTTAGAAGAGGGAAATATCTCCCATGTTCTTGGATAGGCAGAATTAATATTGTCAAAATGGCCATACTACCAAAAGTGCTATACAGATTCCAGTTAAAATCCCAAAGATGTACCTTATAGAAATAGAATAAGCAATCATGAAATTCATCTGGAAGAATAAGAAACCCAGAATAGCTAAAGCAATCCTTAGCAGGAAGGATGAAACAGGGGGTATCGCAATACCAGAACTTCAACTATACTACAAAGCAATAGTAACAAAAATGGCATGGTATTGCCACCAAAATAGACAGGTAGATCAATGGTACAGAATAGAGGATACGGACACAAACCCAAATAAATACAGTTTTCTCATACTAGACAAAGGTGCCAAAAATATGCAATGGAGAAAAGATAGCCTCTTCAACAAATGGTGCTGGCAAAACTGGAAATCCATGTGCAACAGAATGAAACTAAACACCTATCTCTCACTCTGCACAAGAATCAACTCACAATAGATCAAGGACCTTGAAATCAGACCAGAGACCCTGCATCTTATAGAAGAAAAAGTAGGTCCAAATCTTCACCTTGTTGGCTTAGGATCAGACATCCTTAACAGGACTCCCATAGCATAAGAAATAAAAGCAAGAATCAATAACTGGGATAGATTCAAACTAAATGGCTTTCTCTCAGCAAAGGAAACTATCAGCAATGCAACGAGAGAGCCTACAGAGTGGGAGAATATCTTTGCCACTCACACTTCAGATAGAGCACTAATTTCCAGAATATATAAAGAACTCAAAAAACTCTACACCAAGAATACAAATAACCCAATCAACAAATGGGCTAAGGATATGAACAGACACTTCACAGAAGATCTACAAGCTATCAACAAACATATGAAAAAATGTTCACCATCTTTAGTAATAAGAGAAATACAAATCAAAACTACACAGGAAGAATGGAAAAGATTCCATCTCACCCCAATTAGAATGGTGATTATCAAGAATACATGCAACAATAGGTGTTGAAGAGGATGTGGGGAAAAAGGTACACTCTTACATTGCTGGTGGGGCTGCAAATTAGTGCAACCACTCTGGAAAGCAGTGTGGATATTCCTTAGAAAACTAGGTTGGAACCACCATTTGACCCACCTATCTCACTCCTCGTCTTATACCCAAAGGACTTCAAATCAGCATACTACAGAGATACAGCCACATCAATGATCATAGATGCTCAATTCACAATAGCCAGATAGTGGAACCAACCTAGATGTCCTTCAATTGATGAATGGATAAAGAAACTGTGGTATATATATACAATGGAATATTACTCAGCTCTAAAGAATAATAAAATTATGGCATTTGCAGGCAAATGGATGAAATTGGAGAATATCATGTTAAGTGAGATAAGCCAATGTTAAAAAACCAAAGGACGAAAGATCTTGCTGATAAGTAGATGATGACACATAATGGGGGGTTGGAGGGGGGTGAGAATGGAGGAAGGAGGGACTGTATAGAGGGAAAAGAGGGGTGGGAGGGGTAGGGGTTAAGGAAAAAATAACAGAATGAATCAAACACCATTACCCTATGTAAATGTATGATTACGCAAATGGTATGCTGTTACTCCATGTACAAACAGAAACAACATGTATCCCATTTGCTTACAATAAAAATAAATTAAAAATAAAAATAAAACTGTATAAAAGATTGTGAAAAACACAAGAATGAAAGGTACCAAAATGGTATTTGCTTTTGTGTAAAAAGAAAATAAATAAATAAAAAATAAAAAAACAAAAAGTCAAAAAAAAGAAAGTATTTTAATTTTTTCATAATTATTTCAACTATCAACCCTTCTAAACAACCAGCTTCTATTCCCCTTTGTATACCCATTCTCACCTATTGGATACCAGTGATATACCATGTGCTTTGATAAGCATTTTAAACACTAGATCTCAAATTCCTACAATAACTCAATAAACTTGGTCTCATTTTCCTTTTCACAGATGAAGCAATCAAAGCTTAGAAGGTCATAATGATATTTTAGCTCAAGCAACTAAGTTTCTTATATTAATTAAGGTTTTCCATACAAATAGAAGCACTAGGAAATATATAGAAGAGATTAGCTCACTCAATTATGGTCACTGGGAAGTCTTATGATCTGCACTCTTGGGGAATTTTGTGTCATGGCGTAAGGCCCTGTTTGAGTCCAAATTCTCAAACAATCATTGATGTCCAAAGGCTGAAGATGAGAGAGATGTCACAGCTCAAGCAGAGGAAGAGTGGGAGTGCTCTTCTGCTGCCTTTTTATTCTTTTCAGGCCCTCACCAGTTTGCATGGCGGCTTCCCACATCAATTAAGGGTGAAGAACATACTTATTAACTCAGTCTACTGATTCGAGTGCTGGACTCTTCTGGAAACACCTTCAAGACACACCTCAAAATAATATTTTACGTGCTTTCTAGGCACCCCTTAGTATGTTGAATAGAGACACAAAATTGATAATCACAGTTTCCTCCTCTCGTTATATGGGAAAGGATTATTTTAGTCTTCTTTAATTGATTTCCTCCCATTAATTCCCTTTAGTTACAATATTTCTCTTCATAGTTTTCATCATGTGATTATATTTCTATTTATTTTAAAAGATGCTAGAGTACGATATTATAATACATGGTATAACATATGCAAAACACTTCGTGGTATATAGTAGGTAAGCAGTAAACAGCAGGTTCTTTTCCTTCTTGGCAGACATTCTGAGAATGGCCTGTAATTACCATTATATCCTTTTTGGATTCAGAGAACAAAACGTAAAATTATAAAAAAAAAAATAGTACAGAGTAGTGTTGTATAATGAGAACAAAGTCTGTGCTCTATACTGGTAGGGGGAGGGATTTCTTAATTCACTCCTCCACATTTCTCCCCAACTCATCCCTAATCATGAAAAGTCACACCCTTCAGTGAAAGAGATTTTATGTCAAACTTTTTTCATCCTTTGCCTACAGGATTAAGACCTGTTCAGGCTTCTTCTCAATGAGTAACTTAAAAGGTCTTGGCAAAAATCATACAGCCTCCTCTGTTAAGTAGGGCCGGCTCCTGAAAGAGCACTCCTTATAAATTGTCTTGTCCATATGTTTCTGGAGGATGTGCCATCTGGGATTAGAGTGCTCATATTTTATGAAGCAGGAAAGCAAAAATATGTTCGCAATTTAACAGTCCTGATTTGATGGGAAAGTGGAATTGAATTTATAACAAATTAATGCCATCTCAATATGTGAGCCCACTGTGTGCCAACCACCAGATAGACCCTCGTTAGAGTTAAAACAAATTAAGAGATGTTGTACTTGTATGTTAGAGAAAGAATGCAAAGAGAGACTTAAAGTGAACTTGCTTCTATGAATATTACACAAAAAATCAATTTATAAAAACATACCCTAAAAGAAGAATCTATCCATCATGCCAGTCCAGGAGACTGAGAGCAGCTGCAGGCACCATTATACTAAGTAAATGATATTTTCAAGAGGAAAGTTTGCCATTACAAGGTTTGTCATGAGCAGGCATGTGGGGTGGCAAATATTCACAGGTTGTGTCTTCTCTCTTATAGCTTAAGAAAAGCAATGGCTATGTTAAAGGACAATTCACAAGTAATGATGCTGACCTCACCCATCTTCATTAATTTAAAAGCAATTTAAGAACCAAGTAAATCCCTAATACTACAGAGCAAAAGAATCCATTACCCAGTTTGTGCCATCAAAATGCTTATCAAGATGCCCTCCTCTCCCCTTCCTTGACATCTTTACCCATTGTGCCTTCCTGTTGAGGCACTTGTCACAAAATGCAATACCTTACTTACATGGCCATATTAGTCTATTCAGTATATTCAGACTACAGGTCTCAGCCCATTATTAAATGATGGTTAAATAAAATTCAGTGAGTTGTAGCAGGCATTCTTCTCGTTATTATTAACAGAACTGAATGAAATAGAATGAAATAGAATAGAAAATATCATAGTACTCCAAATGTATGTATTTTATGCAGTAGATTCAATGTAAATTTTATTTAGTATAATTTATTTTAAAGTACTCCTGAGGTGAGCATAAAAATTAATTCCAAAACAAATATGAAATAGTAGATGATGATAATAATAATAATAAAAACTTCCATGATGTTTAAGTAAACCTACTCTTTAGTCTGGCTCTAAAGGT
This sequence comes from Sciurus carolinensis, assembly GCF_902686445.1. Taxonomy (NCBI): domain Eukaryota; kingdom Metazoa; phylum Chordata; class Mammalia; order Rodentia; family Sciuridae; genus Sciurus; species Sciurus carolinensis. The sequence goes on from NC_062223.1 coordinate 92,818,256, forward strand.
CAGTACGGCATTAGAAAAAGAGAAACTGGCACAATATCTTCTGGGAGGACATACCTGCCTGCATTTCCCTGTTTCTAGCTCCCTCTTTACTGCACATGTACTTTTACCACATCAGTCTTCATAGTGTGTCCATTTAATTATTGTATCTATGTGCTTCCCATTAGGTGGAGGGCATTTGAAAAGATCATTTTATTTATATTCAAACCCCCAGGATTCAACTCAACTGTAAGTGCTCACTAAACTCTTATTCATTTATACATAGACTTATGGGAGATATGATTTTTAAATGCAGTAGGTAACATATTCCAGGATAATAGACTGATGGGTTGGCATATACCAGAATAACTATCTGAACAATGGAGTACAGTAGGGCTGAGCATTAACTTCTTTATTATAATATCAGATGCCTTTCCAGAGTTAACTTACCCTGGATGTAGGTTTCTGAGAATAATTTTGAAATTGTATTCTATACAATGCCTAAGGTAGACAGTATTTATTGCTGCATGTTGAATAGATTATGGCTTAAAAATAAGATTGTATTAAAGCACTGTAAACTCAAAGGGTTGACGTGAAAATTAAATAAAGAAAAGTGATCTACCTTAAAGAATTTCAGAGAAAGAACTGGCATGATGTAATGATGAATTGTCCAAAGACTTCCACATGTTTATGTCATTATAATAGATTACATTAGGTATCTCCAAAGAGGAGTCATCTTCTGGAGCACATAGTGACAGTGATGTTACAGCCAGTATTGGATTTATATTGTGGTCTAAATACCATTGGCTGTCTATGATCCCCTGATCCTGTAAAATGTACAGCCAATCTGGGAAAATTAAATTGAGATCTGGAGTCTGTGAGTGCTCATCTGGCTGAAATCATCATACATATCCCAGGCCAGGATCCCATATGAGCTAAATTAAAGCTCTAAGTTCAAGGCAGGTAAAAATTAGTGAGATCCAAAAATACAATTCTGCATAAAGCAATTCCCAGGTTTCACCCGAATGCAACTTTATTGAGTCCCCAAACACTATTATATTCTATTTTTGTAAATTAAAAATTATTTTGGAAATATTATATAAAATAAATTATATAAACTCTTTCCTATAGCTATTATATTAAAGTGACAAGAATGTCTTGTTACTGTTGCTATGCTTCATTATGTAACAGAATGCCATCATCAAAAACCATAGGAAAGGATGTAAAAACAAACTGATTGGCTTGAGAAAGACTTATGTGCATCCTCTATCTACCACATGCTGAATATTATGCATCACTTTTCCAAATCAATATACATCTTACAGACAAGTTAGAGAGGTGACAGAAAGTTGCCTGATGTCACACAGATAGAAGTTAGATATCTCCACATCCAAAGTACACACATGCTCCTTGAACTATACCACACTCCTCTTCAAAAGCATCTATCAACAAGTTACTCATGCCAGAAATACCCTTATGCTATTGTTTTAATATACCCAGCTGCCATTAATTTATTATTAATACCCACGTTTTTTACAAATGGGAATGCAAAGGCACAGGGAGATCATTCCTCTGTGATTATGCCAATATGAAGTAGAAAATATTTAAGCATAGGTATGTTTAACTCCAAGAAATAGTGAAGTTATATTGAACCAAAATCATTATAAGTGCAATTTAGAGACTCACTTAATCTTGTCAAATCGGATAGCTAGGGAAAGTCATTTTCCCTCTTGAAGTTTCAATTTTCTCTCCTCTCCTGTCTAATCAGTCTACTGTGAAGATCATGTGATGCAAACTAAGAAATTTAACTTATATATAAAAACTATCATACAAAGTGTCATTCTGGAGTTGCTCTACTTCAAATCACCATTTGGGGTTTTAAGACATAATTACTGAGTTACAATTTAAGGCCTAATTTTGTTTAATACTACCTGTAGACAAGCCTTAGGGAAAAGTTAGTAAATTATCTGCTTATGTCTATTTCTTTCATATAATCCCCTTATTCAAATTTTACTCTTTTAGAAGGGAAATCAGATTAAAACAAAAAAGATTTGAATCACAGATTCTTCCTTAAGAAGTAGATTTTTTCTTTGGTAGTCCAGATAATTGAAAGGGAGTTGTTAATGAATGTAAGTAACTCACAACATGAATATTTAAGATGTGTTTACTAACACTTGAATATTTAAGATATGTTTACTAACACTTATTGAGAAATAAGTAGTTTATATCATCTCAATCTTAAAACATATCCTCAAAACATATCCTCAGTTCTAGGCAGGGTTTAATTCATAGTACTATGAAAAATGTTGAAGTACACTTTTCTTTCACATATAATCCAAAGGTAACCTTCAGAAACTATCAGACTCATAATTAGATGTTATATATCAGTTGGTTCTGAATTAAGTTTTGGTGGCTCTTATTTTATAAAGTTGTGATAATTCTATGAAGAAGGGAGATCATTGATTGGATTCATTAGTTTTTGTTTAATAATTGCAATAAATTTCAAGATTTTTATAATTATATTTCAAAGATGTAAATTAAATATTATTTCAAAAAGGAACTCTTTGCTTTCTTAACTCCTTAGACTATGACCAAAGATAACTTCAGAGTGTCACCAATTATTAGACCCATTTTCTGAACTGGTGGCTTCCTTTCTCAAGGACAGCCTCTCTCAGAGGCTGCTCCAGAATAAATATGGTATCTTGTGAGATGGAATTCTTAATATAGATCATTTAGAAAGTATTTTTCAGAAGGTCAAAGTTATATGGCTAAATTCTCGCACAATCGACACAAACTAGCATCTGAAACATATTAAAATATCAATGCTTCTTTGTGTATAATATGAAAATCAAAACAGTGAGAAAATTAAATAAAAACCGAATACCCTTCCTTTCCTAGTCCCCAAAATGCAAATGTGGAACCTACTGTCCTATTACCGGGTGACCTTTACTATTTAGGCAGAGGTACATAGAAAATCAAGTTTTTAAATGCTTCAAAAAGTTGTTTTAATAGAAAAGTGTTTCAAGTATTTTTCTCCAAAAATGTAAACATTTTTTATGACAAGCAATAGTCTGTTTTAAAATATACATAATTATGCATTTTTAGAAAATTTGCTTTTCTAAAAGAGTTTTTGCAAATATCTCATTTGTTCTACCCCAAAACCCTGTAAGAAAACAAGACATGGACTTTACCCTCATTTTTCAGAGAGGGGACAGAAGTACTCTAGAATAATAATGAACCAAGGCCACAGGGTCTTATAAGCAGTAGAGCCAGTATAGGGAAACTGTCTTTAGGGTTCTAAATTCAGGGTTGTGTCCACTTATGTTTATAGAAAACATGAGCAGTTTCTGGGATTAGCACAACAGAAATTGGGAGAAAAATAAATAGGAATCAGAAAATATGAAAGGAGGTGACATTTTCCAACTCCAGGGCAATGGCAGGTTTTCATTAATCTCTCATATGTCTCTGCTTGGGCAAGTTAGGTCATCCCACAGATCCTATCTCCTGGGCAAAAAGAATAATTCTGCAGCATCTAACAATTTAGCAGGGACCTGAAACCCATGCTGTAGGGAACTGTGGGTTACAGCATTACAGGTTATGTAAAGAGCAAGAAGTCTGATGTCTATGCTTTTGATATATTGAATGTAATGTGATCTCCCCAATCCCTGCATCAGTGAATATAAATGAAGGGAGCGGGGGAGAAATATACACACATACATTTAGGTAAGACTGCCTATGCTGCAGTAGTAATAGCACTGCAGTAGCACTCTTCTTAAATTAAATTTGGAGACTAGGATAGCACCCTTATGAAAATATATTGGAAACCATAAACCTTTTCTTTAGAAATTGTACACATGCATTTTAACAAACAGTATTTCCTAGAGTTCTGGAGTGTTTATGGGTTTTCCTGTGTCAACTTCAGAATCTCCATGGAATCTGTGAATCGAAAACTAAGAGCCACTGATATATAGTCTAATAATCCATGAATTAAATCTAATGCTTGTGTACAAAAAAACACATTTAAACAGTCTGATGTTAAAAATATTGGTCAACTAATTTCAGTTTAATTGAAAATTAGTGAATTCTGCAAGAAAATAACCACGATTCATTGGACAAAACCAAAAGAAAACAAAAAATGAGAATTTAAATTTGTTCATGTCTCTAGCTACGTTTTTATCTTAGAGTTGATCAGCTGGTCAGAAATTTAAAGGATAAAATCCCCTTCTCATTAGCTCATTGCCTGCCATGTCCTACCCATAAACTCTACAGTTGAACTACTGGAGAATGAATCAAAGGCAAGAGAGGGTACAGTGCTACAGGAGATTCTCTGCTATCAGATGCGTTCACAAGTAGGTCACCCAAGTTATCAGTCTACCAGAGTCTTCTGTTTGCTGTTACGATTGAAGTTTCACCTGTGTTTAACTGCTCTGCCTCTAGAACAGTAGCTGCTCCTTCGATGTGTATCAATAAGTGTAAACCAATTACATCTTGGCTCTGAGATCCCGAAAAGGTGGGCATTTTTTGGATCATGCCTACACAGATTGCTTCAACATGACTGCAGGACATTTGCAATTTGCATTTCTCTAATTAGTGAGTTTACACATTAGCTACCACCACAGCAAACAGCCTCCACTGTGTTTCCTGTATGTATGACACCTCGTGACACCGAAGAGCCTTCTCTATGAATTCTCAATTAGAGAACAAGATTGAATCTTTGCCAGACTGTAGAAAAGCCATGCACCTCCTTTTTTCTTTCCCTTAAGCAAACTTGGAATTGACTAATTTCCAAAGTGAGAAATGAAGAAAATAGGAGAACTGCTGCTTTCTGACTCATCCCACTCCAAATGGAAGGTAATTCAAAGTGAACTGGTTACGATATTTTTAACTAAAAGGAAAAAAATTATCATAACCAGGAATATATTTAAAATAGTCAGAAAAGATTATGAAAGTATTGCTGAAAGCTTTGATAAATACAAAGCATATGCTTTGCCTAAAGCCAATATCACTTTGGCTCACTCTAATTTTTCCCCCAAATGCAAGAAAATGTGATTATTTTATAAATAGCATGAAAATCATCAAGAGATATTTTGTATGTAGATCCTGACAAAGTGCTGAGTGATGTATTCCTCAGTTTTGACTCCCAGACTCCAGAATGACATTTTAGATTAAGATCTAAGGTTCTTCTAAGCTGTGTATGTTTCACTGGATTCCATTTTGCTTGGCTGAGTAAATGTCTTTGTATACAAACAAGCAAGCATTGGTGCAAGATTCCAATGGCTAAGGAATTAAATAAAAGCAAGGAAGTCATATGGAAACACCATCTCCATTTTCTCCTCCATCAACATTCAGTGATACTGTGGATACTAATGTTGTCAGGGAGATAAGAATCACACTAGTAAGTGAATCCTCAGATCAGTCTGAAATCAAATTCCGTATTTTCTACCTGTCCTTTACAAGTGGAAGTTTTCCAATAAACATGGGCTGAGTGTGTACCTGTGTGTGTGTGTGTGTGTGTGTGTGTGTTTATGTAAACATGAGGTAGAAGTAGTGGGAGAAAATTACAGAATTATAGCATTTTAAGTCATTTTTCATAATCTCACTTTAGTGAGCTTTCCAACAACCTCTACTACAAAATAAGTACCACAGTTAAACATTTACTCCACAAACACTGACCTCTGACCAGAAGCATTTTGCAGAGGTGCAAATAAAATTGTATAAGTCAATGCTCATTACCTTGAACAGGATTTTGTGTGTATGTGACAAGTTTTTATTGATCCTAGCTAGGCTACAAACAGTCAGAGAAATCATCTGTCAAGAGCTTTCTAAAAGCCTGGTCTGTCTCAACTCACCTAGTTGTTCATCCTACAAAATACAAACTTGACAGAGGAATACTAGCAGACGTTAACAGTGGATCTCGTCCTGTTAATAACGTTGGCTATGTGACATTCTGGAATAGTTTGAGTCATTCTGCCATTTCACAGTTTCAAAAGATGTTGAAGAATGTACTTACTTAGTAAACAGAATTCATCTTTATGATTCTAAGAATGTGGGGATTAGCAATGAACAGGATATGTGATGAAATGGACATTTACTGAAGATAGTTTTTGTTCCTACAGAAATATTCAAATTTTATTTTCTATGTCAGCAGGAGGGAAATATTCATAAGCAAGGGTCAGTGTCCAAATTCATCCAAAATCATATAGAGGCAGTAGTCTCACTAATGTGTTAACTATGCATAATATTTTTCCTATTTGGTTTATTTTAGGGAAATCTTTTAGGTGTAATCTTCACTTACTTTTAGTTTCGCTTAATGATAACAATTGCAATAAGGATAATTAATAAGCCTTTACCAACACTACCATAATCCCAGGGACTTGGGAGGCTGAGGCAGGAGGATTGCAAGGTTTGTCTTTGTCCATTTTATAGACTGAAAAAGACACTAAAAACTTTAAATGATTCTCTCTGTGATTCATAATTAACGAGAGGCTTCTACAGTCCAGTCCAGGTCAGTTTGACTTTTCTGCCCATGATTTTCTTTAGACATATTCATTTCCCAAGGCTGCTATAACAAAGTATCACAATCTGAGTAGCTTAAAAAAATATTAGAAATGCATTCTCTCACAGTTCTAGAAGCAAGGGTCATGATGCCGGTAGGAACGTGCTCTCCTTGAAGGGTCCAGGGTAGGATGCTCTCCTTCCTCCTTCCAGCTTCTGGTGGGTCCCTGCAATCCCTGGCTTCCTTTGCTCCTGGCTGTGTCAGTCAGTTTCTGTTGTACTCATCACATGGCCATTTCCTCGGTGCATGTGTTTGTGTCTCTCCACATACAAGGCCACCAATCCTTGGTCACCTCAATCTAGCAAGAACTCTTATTAACTAATTATACCTTTGAAGATCCCATTTCTAAATAGAATCATAGTCTCAGGTAACAGGTAGCATGGTTTGAAAGGATACTATCCTAACTAGTATATTTCACCCACTGGCCCCCCAAATTCACTCTCACCCCATCTACAAAATATATTCACCCTATCACAATATCCCCAAAGTTTTTAATCTATTTCTACATGAACTCTAAGTCCAAAATCTCAACAAATTATCAACTCAAAGATTCTAAATCTCATCAATATCATCCAAACCATGTATGGGTTCAAGATTCTGAGTCTGATCAATCTTGGGACAAAATTCCTCTCTAACTGTTGACCTAAAAAATTTACATCCAAAAGGCATAAGATGATATTCCCATACTTACAAGAAAAAAAAATGGAAAGAATAAAGGAATTCATGTCAAGCAAGTCTAGAATCCAGAAGATAAAATTATTTTAGATTTCAAGTCTTAATAACAGCCCTCTATAACTTGATGCTTGGTATCACCTGTGGTCCCAGGTCCGCAGTACCACCCTTAGTGACTGAGGTGGTAGCTCCATCTGAGCTCTGTGAAGCAACCCCATCCCCTGTGTAGTCCATTCCAAACTTGTATACCCCAGAAACCTGAAAAACTTTTTTCAGATTTTCTTGTCTCTGATTCTTCAAGTCCAAGCTGGCATTGTTTCTGCTGATACAGTTTTCTTAAAACCTTGTTGGTCTTCTGTGAACATCCAGGATGTCTGCACCATTAGACCTGAAGGCTTTCCACAAATCCTTCCCAGGTGGCTCCATATCTGTTCCTGACTTCTATTGAGAGTATTGACCGGATCCATAAGTCATATGACTAATGTCTTCAGAGAAACTTTTGCCCACCCAAATCCTTGATATTTTCTCCAGAGCATGAATTAGCATCCTTTGCAATGTGGATTAGATGGGTATATTCAAATCACATCCCTTTTTTACCATAACAGATCCTTCTTCAATTTATCATTCCTCTCCCAGTCAGGAGAAACCAGGCAATACCCTCTATACTCTGGAAATCTCTGATAAACATCCAGATTCATCACTTGCAAGTCCAACTTTTAATTAAACAATAGAACAGAATGTAGCCAAGTATCCTGCCACACTATAATAAGGATTGCCATTTTACCAGTTTCCAATAACATACTTCGCATTTCCTGTGAGACCTCATCACAGCATTTCTAATGAACACATCTCTTCCAACGTTCTGTTTATGATATATGCATCTTTCAAGATGATAAAAACTTTTCTACCATGGTCTCTCCACATTCATCTTAGCCTTCATAAGAATCATGTTTCTTTTATGATGAGAAAGTTTATATTTTACATAGAAATGTGTTCACAAAATATTAATAAATGTTTAACTATCAGGTTACAAAGTAGTATTATAATAAATCTATTATATAAGAATTTAAGTATACCAACATGAAAGTATAAAATAATCATAAACATTGAACATAGGCTATATGCCATACAATATCCTTAGAATATCATATTATTACATCAGTGGCTTTCTGTGACAAGTAAAAGAAAATTGAAAGTTTATGTTCCCATATAATGAATGATACAGCGCAGCTAAAATTGAAATGTTCAGGAAATGTTACCCCCCTCAAAAATCTGTGTACCAAATTTGTCTTGAGGATAACATATATTCATAATTATTTTGTAATATATTGTGCATTAAAAAAAAAAAACCTGTAAAAGTAAAACATAAGACAACCACAGAAAATTCTTTGAAACAGAACCTTTCTCATTACATTACCCTGAAATTCCAACTTTTTGAAAATGGGTTCACTTTCAAATAAGACTAGAGTGATGGAAAAAATACATGAAGAAAAATTATGACCAAATTTTCAATAATAATTATTCCAAAATATCTAGACAATGCTTGAGTCGGTATTAAATATTTTGAACATATCTTTAAACTTGAGGAGTACCTCCATGTGTCTAAAATTTCAAAACATGAAACATACTTAGTAGGACTTTGACTTGCTCTATGTTAGGGGAACTCAAAGCATGCCAAAACTGATTGGTGTGGATGTGAAGTCTTAATTATCACACACCCTCTTCATGGTATTGAAAATGAATGTCAGTTTTGAAAACTGACCATGGTTTCTACATTGACACTAAATAGATTGTGTAGATTGATGTTTAGATAAAATTCAGGCAGGCCGATTCAAAATAGAATAGAGGGGCTGGGGATGTAAGTCAAGTTGGTAGAGTACTTGCCTTGAAAGCATAATGCTGGGGTTCAATCCCCGGCAACACACACACACACACACACACACACACACACACAAATGCAAAATAGAATGGAAGTAATGGGTCAGGGAATCTTCCACATAAACTATGTAATATATTTCATTTCTTTGAGTTGTCTAAATTATTGTTCTAGGTCCTTCTTATTTTTCTAAGCACATTGTGTTTGTTATTTGAAATTGAATTGTAATAACATAATGAAGATTATACCATGAAACAATGAAGATTGTAAATTTCAAAAACCAAATATATCTGAATTTGGATTTTATGTACAGATTATATTTTATATTTAAAATTATTTTCTTGTGGTGTTATGAATATATATTTAAAATCTTTTTATATTTGGTTATACCTTTTTTTTAAAATGCTGTGCCCATACACATAAATATTTAACCAAAAAAATCAATTTTTTATTACATTAGTAAGTATTAATATAAAAATTGAAAGCATTCACTCTAAAAATGGGAACAAGACAATGATGCTCTCTTTCACCAGTTTTATTTGATATCTTCCTTGAAACTCTGACCAGAGCAATTAGATGGAAAAAAGAAGTTAAAGGACTACAAATAGGAAAAGAAGAACTCAGAGTATCCCTACTTGCAGATGACATGATTCTACATTTTGAAGACCCAAAAAATTCCACCAGAAAATTTCTAGAACTTATAAATGAATTTAGCAAAGTAGGAGGATATAAAATTAACACCTATAAATCAAATGCATTCCTATACACCAGTGGTGAATCTATTGAAAGGGAATTAGGAAAACTACTCCATTGACATAGCCTCAAAAAATATGAATATTTGGGAATCAATCTAACAAAAGAAGTGAAAAGACCTCCAATATGAAAACAACAGAACACTAAATAAAGAAATTGAAGAAGACCTTAGAAGAGGAAAGATCTCCTATGCTCTTGGGTAGACAAAATTAACATTGTCAAAATGGCATTACTAGCAAAAGTGCTATACAGATTTAATGCAATTCCTATTAAGGTTCTAATAGTATTCTTCACAGAAATAGAGAAAGCAGTCATGAAACTCATTTAAAAATAAGAGACACAGAATAGAACAATTTTTATTGTGAAAAGTGAAGCAAGAGGCATCACAGATCAGACCTTAATTATACTACAGAACTATAGTAACAAAAAGGGTATTGGCACCAAAAGAGAAATACAGACCAATACTACAGAACAGAAGACGCAGAGACAAACCCACATAAATACAGTTATCTCATAGACAAAGGTGCCAAAAACATACATTGGAGAAAGCCTCTTCAACAAATGGTGCTGGGAAAACTCTAAATCCATATATAGCAAAATGAGCTTAAACCTCCATCAGAATCATCTTTATCACCCATGTTTCTACCAACTGCTTCTTCAAGGCAATGTAAGTTTATTTTCTATAAAGTGCCTGAAAATTATTTCAGTCTTTCCCATTAATTAAGTCCAGCCATTTGTGTATTTTTAAGTAGTTGTTTCAATGGCCCCTACTTCTTGATACCAAAGTCTTTATTAGATTTTCTGCAACAAAGTGTCATAAATGGACACAAACATAACAGTTAATATATTCCCTTACTATGTGTATGTAGGAAAGTCAGAAGTCACGATGTCGTAGGACCATGTTCCCATGAAGAGCCCAGGGAAGAGACCCCGTTGGCTTCCTTGGAACCACATTATTTCACACTTTTTGGCTCTGTCTTCACATGGTGGTATCACTCTGACTGTCTATGTCTTTTCAACAAGAACACCGGTCAGTGTTTCTGGGGTTTTCCCTTATGCATTACTATCCTGTCAGGGGCGGGCTCTGAGGGCCCCAGAGCCGCACCGTGGCCTGATCTCTAAGATGGCGCCTGGCAGCTTGCCAGACATAGCTGCACTCATATACAAGTTTTAGGAAGTAACTCTGGTTGGCTGTTGTACATGAGGCGATCCTGGTATCTGTCTGGAGACTGTTCCTTGATAGGCTGACTTTCCTGGTAGCCTACTCTCTGATAGGCTGATGTTCTCAATATAAGTTTGAGACTTGCGGAATAAAGCCTCCTTTTTGGTTCCTGTGATCAAGAGCGTACGTGTTGTGATTGTCCCCCCGAGCGGTGGGCGATCATACTATCCTATCTTACATAACTAAAGACAGTTTCAAAGACATTACTTCTAAATAAGATTGTATTCTGAGATTATGATGGACATAATTTTTTTTCTCTCTTGGTATGTGGGGGATATTATTCAACACTGTACACAGGATAATTAGGTAAGAAAACTAAATAAAAGACATAAATATGGGAAAGGAAAAAAGAAAATAATTTGTGAATGACATGATGGCATATTTAGAAAGCCCTGAGAATCTTCCCAAAAGATTTTTTTTTTTTTTTTTTGGGTCAGGGACACTGACCACTAAGCAACACTCCCAGCCCTATATTGTATTTTATTTAAAGACAGGATCTCACTGAGATGCTTAGGGCCTCCTCGCTTTTGATGAGGCTTTTGAACTTGAAATCCTCCTGCCTCAGCCTCCCAAGTGGCAGGATTACAGGCATAAGCCACTGTGCCCTGCTCAAAAGACTCTTAATGAATCAGAAATCATGTGGGATATAAGTCAATGTAAAAATATTGATGAAAAACTAAAAATGAAATAAAAATTGTTCTCTTTTCAAAAACAGGCAAAATAATAAAATATTTAAGAATATATTTAACAAAATGATGCATGTCTTAGCTACTGAAACTTCAAAATATGAAGACCTAAATACATAGAAAGCATCAAGGGTAAATGAAGTGGAATATATGAAATTTTGAACATGGATATATTACACATTTTTACCAAAAATCCAATACAATTCTTGTCAAAATCCCATCTAGTTTTGTTTACTTGCAAAAATTGATACTCCTCAGACTCATTTAAAAATGGGAGGGATCCAAGATGGCGGACTAGAGGGAGGCTGCATTCCTTGTCACTCCATAACGCTGGTTTCAAGCAGAGGATATCTGTTTCTTGGTGAGGCAGTTTTTGCTGCTTATCCATCCCCTGGTGTTTACCAATTTGTCTGCTGTGATGACCTGCAGTCAGCTAGCATATCGACGCCTTTTTTGAGAGCAGATTGCTCACTGTCAGGCATCTATCATCCGCCATTTGCCTGCCTCTCGCCTGTCCATCGCCTGCCTTACTCCTATACATCACCCAACACTCGAGGTTCACCTCATGATCATCCGACAACAGTCAGCAAACTGATCGCCAACCGCCAGTGAAGCACCAGCTGCCTGCTGCTATCTGGAAGTTCACTGCTACAGTACCTGCAGGTTTGATTACACGTAGCTGCCACCATTTTGAGACAAAAGCCAGGCCCCGTAGAACCCCTGGCCGGACTGACTGAGCCCCGTCTCCAGGATCCGTCACCCCGATCGATCACTGCCTGCTTCTGGGGCCCTCACATCGACTGACTGCTCCCTGCACCAGGACCCCCAGACCAACTGACTGTGCCCTATCACCGGGACCCCAGACCGAATGATTGCACCCAGCCTCCAGGATCCCACAACCACACCAAACACACCTGACCTCCAGGACCCCTGCCGGACCAACTGCATCCCCTCTCCAGGACCTCCAGCTGACCACTTCCACCCCTGAGCAGCAGCTCCCCATTTGCCAACACATTTTGAAGCCAGAGTGACCATCTTGGATAATCCTGGAAGCCTGAGCTCCGATCTTTGGGTGGGGCAAATCCCATCCTGCGACCCCTGCTGGAGGCTTGAAGCTCATTGTGAGGTACCTCTCATGCATGAGGCTACTGAACACTGGGAGGTTTCATTACTATATGACTGTTCTATAGTAGATATTCTTTTTTCTCCTTTTTAAAAAATTTAAGTTTTTATTTCTTTACTTTTCTTGGCTCTCTTTTCCTTTTGCTTACCTGTTCCCTCAGAGTCTCTTTCTCCCTTTTTTGCATGCTAACATCCGATTTCTTTTGATTACACTCTCACCCTTTCTATTTTCTAGAACATCTGTATATTCTTTTCTTATCCCATTAACAGCCACATTCTACATCCCTCTGCATCCTCTTTGTCCTCCATTAGAAACTGCAGACCTTATTGCAAATCTGTTTGTTTTATTGAAGATAATATTTGAACTCATTCTGTTTATTATGACAATTTTGTTATTGTCCTCATAGGGGCTATTTGGTCTAGGATTGCATAGTGTCTGATTTGGGCACTGCTAATATTGATCTCCTCTTAAAGAAAGGGTTTTGGAAACCTATAGGGCCACTATAAGACTATAGGGGGAAATGTGCAATACCCCAGATCTGCACTGCTAGAGGGGAAGATACATGAACAACATGAAAAAACAAGGGAAGAAAATGATCAAAACAAATCTAGAATCAATAGTAATAGAATCCAATGACAGTATGTTAGAAGAAATGTCAGAAAAGGACTTCAGATTATACATGATTAAGATCATTCGCGAAGCAAAGGATGAGATAAGAGAGCAAATGCAGGCAATGAATGATAATACCAATAAGCTGAAAGAGCAACTGCAGGAAGCAAAAGATCATTTCAACAAAAAGATAGAGATTCTCAAAAAAAAAAAAAAACCAAACAGAAATCCTTGAAATGAAGGAGACAATAAACCAAATAAAAAACTCAATGGAAAGCATCACCAAAACACTAGACCACTTGGAAGAGAGAACCTCAGACAATGAAGACAAAATATTTAATCATGAGAATAAAGTTGCCCAAACAGAGAAGATGGTAAGAAATCATGAACAGAATCTCCAAGAACTATGGGACATCATGAAAAGATCAAATATAAGAATTATTGGGATTGAGGAAGGCACAGAGATACAAACCAAAGGAATGAACAACCAATTCAATGAAATAATATCAGAAAATTTCCCAAACCTGAAGAATGAAATAGAAAATCAAATACAAGAGGCTTACAGAACGCCAAATGCACAGAATCACAACAGATCCACACCAAGGGATATTATAATGAAAATGCCTAACATTCGAAATAAAGATAGGATTTTGAAGGCCGCGAGAGAAAAGCATCAGATTACATATAGGGGGAGACCAATATGGGATAGCAGCTGACTTCTCAATGCAGACTCTAAAAGCTAGAAGGTCCTGGACCAACATATTTCAAGCTCTGAAAGAACATGGTTGCCAACCAAGAATCCTATACCCAGCAAAACTAACCTTCAGATTTGAAGATGAAATAAAATCCTTCCATGACAAACAAAAGTTAAAAGAATTTACAAATAGAAAGCCTGCACTACAGAATGTTCTCAACAAAATAATCCATGAGAAGGAAATGAAAAACAACAATGGAGGTCAGCAAAGGGAGGAACTACCTTAGAGAAAAACCACTCAAAGGAGAAACCAACCCAACTAAAAAACCAAAAATAAGCCAAATGACTGGGACTACAAATCATTTCTCAATAATAACCCTGAATGTTAATGGCCTAAACTCATCAATCAAAAGACCTAGATTGGCAGAATGGATTAAAAAGAAAGACCCAACAATATGCTGCCTGCAAGAGACTCATCTCATAGAAAAAGACATCCACAGACTAAAGGTGAAAGGATGGAAAAAACCTACCACACACATGGACTCAGTTAAAAAGCAGGGGTTTCCATCCTTCTATCAGATAAAGTGGACTTCAAGTCAAAGTTAGTCAGAAGGGATAAAGAAGGACATTTCATACTGCTTAAGGGAACCATAAATCAGGAAGACAAAACAATAGTAAATATTTATGCTCCAAATAATCGTACATCCCTGTACATCAAACAAATCCTTCTCAATATCAAGAATCACATAGACCACAACACAATAATTCTGGGCGAATTTAACGCACTGCTGTCACCACTAGATAGATCTTCCAAACAAAATCCAAGCAAAGAAACCATAGAACTCAATAACACAATCATAACCTAGACTTAATATACATATATAGAATATTCCATCCATGAACAAGCGTATTCACTTTCTTCTCAGCAACACATGGAACCTTCTCGAAAATAGACCATGTGTTATGCCACAAAGTAGCCCTTAGGAAATGCAAAAAAATAAAGATCCTGCCTTGTGTTCTATCAGATCATAATGGACTGAGAGTAGAAATCAATGACAAAATAAAAAAGGGAAATTACTCCAACACTTGGATACTAAATAATATGCTATTGAATGAAACATGGATAACAAAAAATATCAGGGAGGAGATTAAAAAATTCTTAGAGGTCAATGAGAACAATGATACAATATATCGAAATCTCTGGGACACTATGAAAATGTCCCAGAGAGGAAAATTCATTGCATGGAGCGCATTCCAGAAAAGAATGAAAGGTCAACAACTAAATGACCTAACATTACAGCTCAAAGCCCTAGAAAAAGAAGAACAGAATAACAGCAAAAGTAGTAGAAGACAGGAAATAATTAAAATCAGAGCTGAAATCAATGAAATTGAAACAAAAGAAACTATTCAAAAAATTGACAAAACCAAAAGTTGGTTCTTTGAGAAAGTAAACAAAGTAGACACACCCTTAGCCACACTAACAAAGAGAAGGAGAGAGAAGACTCAAATTACTAAAATACATGATGCAAAAAGAAATATCACGACAGACACCACTGAAATACAGAACATAATGAGAAACTACTTTGAAAATCTGTATTCCAACAAAATAGAAACTACCGAAGACATTGACAAAATTCTAGAGACATATGCTCCTCCCAAATGGAACCAAGAGGACATAAACGATATAAACAGATCAATATCAAGCAATGAAATAGAAGAAGCCATTAAAAACCTACCATCCAAGAAAAGCCCAGGACCAGACAGATTCTCAGCTGAGTTCTTCAAGACCTTCAAAGAAGAACTCATTCCAATAATTCTCAAAGTATTCCAGGAAATAGAAAAGGAGGATACTCTACCAAACTCATTCTATGAAGCGAATATCACCCTCATACCCAAACCAGGAAAAGACACATAAAGGAAAGAAAATTTTAGACCAATATCCTTGATGAATATAGATGCAAAGATCCTTAACAAAATATTGGCAAACTGTATCCAAAAACATATTAAGAAAATTGTGCACCGCGATCAAGTGTGGTTCATTCCTGGAATGCAAGGATGGTTCAACATTCGTAAATCAATAAACATAATCCATCATGTCAATAGACTTAAGGAAAATAATTATATGGTTATTTCAATTGACGCAGAAAATATACAAAAAATTGACAAAATACAACACCCCTTCATGCTCAAAACACGAGAAAAAATAGGGATAGTACAAACATACCTGAACATTGTAAAGGCTGTTTATGCTAAGTCCATGGTCAACATCATTCTTAATGGAGAAAAACTGAAACCATTCCCTTTAGAAATGGGAACAAGACAGGGATGTCCTCTTTCACCACCTCTATTCAACATTGTCCTCAAAACTGTAGCCAAAGCAATTAGGCAGTCAAAAGAAATTAAAGGGATATGAATAGGAAAAGACGAACTTAAGCTGTCACTATTTGTGGATGACATGATTCTATATTTAGAGGATCCAAAATCCTCCTCCAGAAAACTTCTAGACCTCATCAATGAATTCAGCAAAATAACAGGCTATAAAATCAACACACATAAATCTAAAGCATTTTTATACACAAGCGACGAAACAGCTGAAAGGGAAATGAGGAAAACAACTCCATTTGCAATAGCCTCAAAAAAAATAAAATACTTGGGCATCAATCTAACCAAAAAGGTAAAAGATCTCTACAATGAAAACTTCAAAACACTGAAGAAAGAAATTAAGGAAGACCTTAGAACATGGAAAGATCTCCCATGTTCTTGGATAGGCAGAACTAATATTGTCAAAATGGCCATACTACCAAAAGTGCTATACAGATTCAATGCAATTCCAATTAAAATCCCAATGTTGCACCTTACAGAAATAGAGCAAGCAATCATGAAATTCATCTGGAAGAATAAGAAACCCAGAATAGCTAACGCAATCCTTAGCAGGAAGGATGAAACAGGGGGTATCGCAATACCAGAACTTCAACTATACTACAAAGCAATAGTAAAAATAACAACATGGTATTGGCACCAAAATAGATAGGTAGATCAATGGTACAGAATAGAGGACATGGACACAAACCCAAATAAATACAATTTTCTCATCCTAGACAAAGGTGCCAAAAATATGCAATGGAGAAAAGATAGCCTCTTCAACAAATGGTGCTGGCAAAACTGGAAATCCATATGCAACAGAATGAAACTAAACTCCTATCTCTCACCATGCACAAAACTCAACTCAAAATGGATCAAGGACCTTGAAATCAGACCAGAGACCCTGCATCTTATAGAAGAAAAAGTAGGTCCAAATCTTCACCTTGTTGGCTTAGGATCAGACTTCCTTAACAGGACTCCCATAGCACAAGAAATAAAAGCAAAAATCAATAACTGGGACAGATTCAAACTAAATAACTTTCTCTCAGCAAAGGAAACTATCAGCAATGCAAAGAGAGAGCCTACAGAGTGGGAGAATATCTTTGCCACTCATACTTCAGATAGAGCACTAATTTCCAGAATATTAAAGAAATAAAAAACTCTACACCAAGAATACAAGTAACCCAATTAACAAATGTGCTAAGGATATGAACAGATGCTTCACAGAAGAAGATCTACAAGCAATCAGCAAACATATGAAAAAATGTTCACCATCTTTAGTAATAAGAGAAATGCAAATCAAAACTACCCTACGATTCCATCTCACCCCAATTAGAATGGTGATTATCAAAAATATAAGCAACAATAGGTATTGAAGGGGATATGGGGAAAAAGGTACCTCATACATTGCTGGTGGGGCTGCAAATTAGTGCAACCACTCTGGAAAGCAGTGTGGAGATTCCTTAGAAAACTTGGAATGGACCTACCATTTGACCCAGCTATCCCACTCCTCAGTCTATACCCAAAGGACTTAAAGTCAGCATACTACAGAGATACAGCCACATCAATGTTCATAGCTGCTCAATTCAACATAGCCAGACTATGGAACCAACCTAGATGCCCTTCAGTTGATGAATGGATAAAGAAACCATGGTATATATATACAATGGAATATTAGTCAGCTATAAAGAAAAATAAAATTATGGCATTTGCAGGCAAATGGATGAAATTGGAGAACATCATGTTAAGTGAGATAAGCCAGTCTCAAAAATCCAAAAGACGAATGATCTCACTGATAAGTGGATGATGGCATGTAATGGAGGGTGGGAGGGGGGCAAGAATGGAGGAAGGAGGGAATGTATAGAGGGAAATGAGAGGTGGGAGGGGTTGGGGGAAGGAAAAAAATAATGGAATGAATCAAACATCATTACTCTATGTAAATGTATGAATATGCAAATGGTATGCTGTTACTCCATGTACAAACAGAAACAACATGTATCCCATTTGTTTACAATAAAAATAAATTTAAAAAAATAAAAATGGGTGAACCTGGAGAGTTAAAAAAATCTTAAAAAGTAATAAAAAATTGGAGACCGTCATTTTCTGATTTCAAAGCTTACTAAATAGTCAACAAAAGTAAGCAATATATTTTGGTACTGCTGTAGGGATAGACATATGTGTATGTAATTCATATCTCATTTTACTCTACATTGCATGTCATTGCTGCTAATACAGATATATATATATATATATATATATATATATATAAATACATATGTATACCAGTGTGTCTACATATGAATATTTATGGTAACTATCAAAGATTGTATGTGAATATATATAACATATGATACATATGTATATTTGTGACATATATCAATGTGTCTATATATGTATAAGATAGATATTTCAACAGACCTACATATGAATACATATACATACATATAAGTATACTATGATAGAGAGGTAGAAATAATGATACAGAAGATATAGATATATCAAGGAGATATACCTGAAAGATGAGACATAATCCCTCATATTTATGATCTGGTTGACTTTTGACAATGATACTGAGACAATTAAGATTGAACTGAGGGACGTTTTACCACTGAGCTACAACCCTATTCCTTCTATAATTTTTTTGAAATTTTGAGACATGGTGTCTCTAAGTTGTTTAGGGTCTCACTAAGTTGTTGAGGGAGGCTGGCCTCAATTTTGTGATTTCACTTTCTCAGCCTCCAGAGTAGCTGGGGTTATATGTGTGCACCAATGTGTCTAGCAGGAAATTTTTTAGAAAATTTTCCTTGATCAGCAAAGCAGTCACGTGAAAAAAAGAAGTGTTGGACTCTCACCTATAATACTGACAAAAAATAATCTCAGAGTCGATCTAAGATCTAAATATATTAACTAAAACTATAAAACTCCATGAAGAAAATGTAGGCGTGAAAATGTGGTCTGGTCTTATGTAATTTTTTCCTATATAAAACACCACCAAACAAAGTAACTGGACTTAATGTAATATGTTTGTATTGAGAACTATGCCATCAAGAAAGTGAAAATCGGGGCAATCCAAGATGGCGGACTAGAGGGGGACTGCATCCCCAGTTGCTCCAGAACCCAGGAGTTAAGAAGGGGAGGCATTGAGAGACTCGGACTGAAATAGAGCCACGGGTGAGTCTGCTCACTGGGTAAAGCTCAGCCCGGGTGGCAGCCCCAGATAGAAGTGGCTTATCGGAGCAGGGCAGGGCAGCTAGAGTCTTCCACAGGCATCCCTGGGCACTCCGGCGGTGGGCCCCGCCCACACAGCCAGCTTCTCCAGGTTCTTGGAGCAGGCCCCCTAGTGAGAGCCTTTCTGATCAGAACAAGCTCCAAGTTCCGGAGCCAGCACGGCATACTCCGGACTGCAAGTGGCTTCAGGGACCAGGACAGGGCAGCCAGAGACCTCTCCAAGCAGCCTGGACCACTGCGGTGGGAGGCGCCTTTCAAGGCTAGCTTCTCGGAACAGACCGCCCAGTGAGAGCCTTTCTACATAGAGCCAGCAACAAGTCCCCGAGCCAACGGAGAACTTCGATCCGCAAGCAGCCTCTGGGATCAGGGCAGGGCAGCCAGAGACTTCTCCAGGCGGCTCTGCCCACTCCGGCCACAGGCTCTATCCACGGGGCGATCCAAGATGGCGGCCTAGAGGGTGACTGCATCTCCAGTCGCTCCAGAACCCAGGACTCAAGAAGGGGAGGCATTGAGAGTCTTGGACAAAAATAGAGTCACAGGGTGAGTCTCCCCCACTGGGCGAAACTTGGCCTGGGCGGCAGGCACAGATAGGGATGGCTTATCAGAGCAGGCAGGGCAGCTAGAGTCTTTCCCAGGTAGCCTTCCATACTCCGGCGGTGGGCTCCCACCACACGGCCAGCTGCACAGTGCAGGCCCCCAGTGAGAGCCTTTTCGCACAGAGCCAGCTGCAAATCCTGGAACCAGTAGGGGGCTAGGGGGAGCTTTCTTCGGAAGCACTGCATTATCAAGTTCCTCCAAGATTTCAGTCTACTGAAGGCTGGGAGGTGATACACTGGAAATCTACTGGGACACTATAAGCCAGTAGCGGAAATCTGCAATATCTCAGATTCCCACTGACATCTGAACAATATGAGAAAACAAGGGAAGAAAATGTCCCAAACAAACCTACATACTACATCAATAAAACCCAATGACAGCATAGCAGAAGAAATGCCAGAAAGGGAGTTCAGAATGTACATAATTAAAACAATCAGAGAAGGAAATGAGGAGATAAAAGAGCAAATGCAGGCATTGAAGGAGGAGATGAAAGAGCAAATGCAGGCATTAAATAATCGCACCAATCAACAGTTAAAAGACCAAATATGGGAAGCAAGAGATCATTTCAATAAACAGTTAGAGATACTGAAAAAAAAAAAAAAACTGAAATACTTGAAATGAAGGAAACAATAAACCAAGTTAAAAACTCCATAGAAAGCATAACCAATAGGATAGAACACCTGGAAGACAGAACCTCAGACATTGAAGACAAATTATTTAATCTTGAAAACAAAGTTGGCCAAACAGAGAAGATGGTAAGAAATCATGAACAGAATCTACAAGAATTATGGGATATCATGAAAAGGTCAAATTTGAGAATTATTGGGATTGAGGAAGGTTTAGAGAAACAAACCAAAGGAATGAGCAATCTATTCAATGAAATAATATCAGAAAATTTCCCAAATCTGAAGAATGAAATGGAAAACCAAGTACAAGAGGCTTATAGGACTCCAAATATACAAAATTACAACAGACGCACACCAAGGCACATTATTATGAAAATACCTAACATACAAAATAAAGACAGAATTTTAAAGGCCGCGAGAGAAAAGAATCAAATTACATTCAGAGGGAAACCAATAAGAATATCAGCAAATTATTCAATCCAGACCCTAAAAGCTAGAAGGGCCTGGAACAACATTTACCAAGCCCTGAAAGAAAATGGATGCCAACCAAGAATCTTATACCCAGCAAAACTTACCTTCAAATTTGACGATGAAATAAGATCCTTCCATGATAAAAAAAAAAGCTAAAGGAATTTACAAAAAGAAAGCCAGCATTACAGAACATTCTCAGCAAAATATTCCATGAGGAAGAGATGAAAAACAACGATGCAAATCAGCAACAGGAGGTGCTAGCCTAAAGGAATAGCCAAATAAAGGAGAAACCAAATCATGTCAAAAAACAAATATGAGTCAAATGACTGGGGATACAAATCATATCACAATAATAACCCTGAATGTTAATGGCCTGAACTCATCAATCAAAAGACATAGACTGGCAGACTGGATTAAAAAGAAACATCCAACAATATGTTGCCTGCAAGAGACTCATCTCATAGAAACAGATACCCATAGACTAAAGGTGAAAGGATGGGGAAAAACATACCATGCACACGGACACAGCAAAAAAGCAGGAGTATCCATCCTCATTTCAGATAATGTGGACTTCAAGCCAAAACTAGTCAGAAGGGATAAAGAAGGACATTACATGCTGCTTAAGGGAAGCATAAATCAGCAAGACATAACAATCATAAATATCTATGCCCCGAACATTGTCTCATCCACGTACATCAAACAAGTCCTTCTCAATTCCAGAAATGAAATGGACCACAACACAATAATATTAGGCTATTTTAACACACCTCTCTCACTCCTGGATAGATCGTACAAACAAAAATTGAATAAAGAAACTATAGATCTCAACAACACAACCAACAATTTAGGCTTAACGGACATATATAGAATATACCATCCAACAAAGAACGAATACACTTTCTTCTCAGCAGCACATGGATCCTTCTCTAAAATAGACCATATTTTATGCCACAAAGCTACTGTTAGCAAATACAAGAAGATAGAGATACTACCTTGTACTCTATCAGATCATAATGGATTGAAATTAGAAATAAATGACAGAATAAAAAACAGAAACTTCTCCAATACCTGGAGATTAAATAATACACTATTTTATGATGAATGAATAACAGAAGACATCAGGAGGGAAATAAAAAAAATTCTTAGAAGTAAATGAGAACAAAGTCACATCATATCAAAATCTCTGGGACACTATGAAAGCAGTACTTAGAGGAAGATTTATTTCATGGGGCGCATTCAAAAAACGAAGTAGAAATCAACAAATAAACGACCTAATACTACAGCTCAAAGCCCTAGAAAAAGAAGAGCAGACCAATACCAAAAGTAGTAGAAGACAGGAAATAGTTAAAATCAGAGCCGAAATCAATGAAATTGAAACAAAAGAAACAATACAAAAAATTAACAAAATAAATAGTTGGTTCTTTGAAAAAATAAATAAAATTGATAAACCCTTAGCCACACTAACAAAGAGAAGATGAGAGAAAACTCAAATCACTAAAATTCGGAATGAACAAAAAAATATCACAACAGACACGACTGAAATACAAAACTTAATTAGAAGCTATTTTGAAAATCTATACTCCAACAAAACAGAAAACCTCGAAGACATCAACAAATTTCTAGAGACATACGAATTACCTAAACTGAACAAGGAGGACATACACAACTTAAATAAACCAATTTCAAGCAATGAAATAGAAGAGGTCATCAAAAGCCTACCAACAAAGAAAAGTCCAGGACCAGATGGGTTCTCAGCCGAGTTCTACAAAACCTTTAAAGAAGAGCTCATTCCAATACTCCTCAAACTATTCCATGAAATAGAAAAGGAGGGAACCCTCCCAAACTCGTTCTATGAAGCCAATATCACCCTGATATCTAAACCAGACAGAGACACATTGAGGAAAGAAAATTTCAGACCAATATCCTTAATGAACATCAACGCAAAAATTCTCAACAAAATTTTAGCAAATCACATACAAATATATATTAAAAAGATAGTGCACCACGATCAAGTGGGTTTTATCCTAGGGATGCAAGGTTGGTTCAACATTCGGAAATCAATAAATGTCATTCACCATGTCAACAGACTTAAAGTTAAGAATCACATGATTATTTCAATAGATGCAGAAAAAGCATTCGATAAAATACACCATCCCTTCATGCTCAAAACACTGGAAAAAATTGGGGTAGTGGGAACATTCCTTAACATTATAAAGGCCATCTACGCTAAGCCAATGGCCAGTATCATTCTAAATGGTGAAAAACTGAAAGCATTCCCCCTAACAACTGGAACAAGGCAGGGATGCCCTCTTTCACCACTTCTATTCAACATCGTCCTTGAGATTCTAGCCACAGCAATTAGACAAACCAAAGAAATTAAAGGGATACGAATTGGAAAAGAAGAACTCAAACTATCCCTGTTCGCTGACGACATGATTATATATTTAGAGGAACCTGGAAATTCCACCAGAAAACTTTTAGAACTCATAAGTGAATTCAGTAAAGTAGCAGGTTACAAGATCAATGTTCATAAATCCAATGCATTTTTATACATAAGTGATGAATCTTCAGAAAGAGAAATTAGGAAAACTACCCCATTCACAATAGCATCAAAAAAAATAAAATACTTGGGAATCAATCTCACAAAAGAGGTGCAAGACCTCTACAATGAGAACTACAGAACACTAAAGAAAGAAATTAAAGAGCACCTTAGAAGATGGAAAGATCGCCCATGTTCTTGGATAGGCAGAATTAATATTGTCAAAATGGCCATACTACCTAAAGTGCTATACAGATTCAATGCAATTCCAATTAAAATCCCAATGATGTACCTTGCAGAAATAGAGCAAGCAATTATGAAATTCATCTGGAAGAATAAAAAACCTAGAATAGCTAAAGCAATCCTAAGTAGCAAGATCAAAGCAGGGGTTTTGCAATAACAGATCTTCAACTCTACTACAAAGCAATAGTAACAAAAATGGCATGGTATTGGTACCAAAATAGACAGGTAGATCAATGGTACAGAATAGAGGATACGGACACAAACCCAAATAAATACAGTTTTCTCATACTAGACAAAGGTTCCAAAAATATGCAATGGAGGAAAGATAGCCTCTTCAACAAATGGTGCTGGGAAAACTGGAAAACCATATGCAACAGAATGAAATTAAACCCCGATCTCTCACCCTACTCAAAACTCAACTCAAAATGGATCAAGGACCTCAGAATCAGACCAGAGACCCTGCATCTTATAGAAGAAAAAGTAGGTCCAAATCTTCAACTTGTTGGCTTAGGATCAGACTTCCTTAACAGGACTCCCATAGCACAAGAAATAAAAGCAAGAATCAACAACTGGGATAGATTCAAACTAAAAAAGTTTTCTCTCAGCAAAGGAAACTATCAGCAATGTGAAGAGAGAGCCTACGGAGTGGGAGAATATCTTTGCCAACCATACTTCAGATAGAGCACTAATTTCCAGAATTTATAAAGAACTCAAAAAACTCTACACCAAGACTACAAATAATCCAATCAACAAATGGGCTAAGGAAATGAACAGACACTTCACAGAAGATGTACAAGCAATCAACAGATATATGAAAAAATGTTCAACATCCCTAGTAATAAGGGAAATGCAAATCAAAACTACCCTAAGATTTCATCTCACCCCAATTAGAATGGCGATTATCAAGAACACAAGCAACAATAGGTGTTGGCGAGGATGTGGTGAAAAAGGAACACTCATACATTGCTGGTGGGGCTGCAAATTAGTGCAGCCACTCTGGAAAGCAGTGTGGAGATTCCTCAGAAAGCTTGGAATGGAAACACCATTTGACCCAGCTATCCCACTCCTTGGTCTATACCCAAAGGACTTAAAATCAGCATACTACAGAGATACAGCCACATCAATGTTCATTGCTGCTCAATTCACCATAGCCAGATTGTGGAACCAACCTAGATGCCCTTCAGTTGATGAATGGATAAAGAAACTGTGGCATATATATATACAATGGAATATTACTCCGCAATGAAGAATGATAAAATTATGGCATTTGCAGGCACATGGATGAAATTGGAGAATATCATGCTAAGTGAGATAAGCCAATCTTAAAAAACTAAAGGACAAATGATATCGCTGATAAGTGGATGAGGACATATAATGGGGGGTTGGGAGGGGTTAGCATTAGGTTAAGGGTTAGGTTTAGGGTTAGGGATAAGGAGTGTGGTAAGAATGAAGGAAAGAAGAACTGTATAGAGGGAAAAGAGGGGTGGGAAGGGTGGGGGGGAAGGGAAAAAAATAGTAAATGAAACATCATATCCCTATGTAAACGTATGATTACACAAATGGTATTCCTTGACTCCATGTACAAATAGAGAAACAACATGTATCCCATTTGTATACAATAATAATAAAAAAAAAGAAAGTGAAAATCAATATAAAAAATGGGAAAAACTATTTGTAAAAACATATCTCATAAGGGATTTGTGTCAAGAGTATGCCAAGAATTTTTATAAAAAAAATAATATGTAAACAAACGATCCCCTTTAAAAGGTGAGAAAAGGATAAGGACAGAAGTTTCTCTGAAAGGACATACAAGTGACAAACAAATACATGAAAATTTGCTCAATATCATTAATCATCAAGTAAAGGTAACCCAAAAAACACAATGAGAGAACTTCACAACAATAGGTTAGTTACAGTCAAAAAGTGTGGATGAGGATGCGAATAAATTGAAAGCCTGAAACATTGCTGCTAGGAATGTAATATTTTGCAGCTGTTTTGGAAAACAGTTTGGCAGTTCTTCAAATGTTGACATAGAGTTACCATATGATCCAGTGATTCTGCTCCTAAGCCTATACCCAAGAGAAATCACAGATTGTGTCCACACAACAACTTGAAGATTAATATTTATAATGGTCTATTTATAATAACAAAAATGTGGAAACAACATAATTGTTCATCAACTGATAAATGAATAAAATGCTATGTGAGGGGCTGGAGTGGAACCCAGTGTTAAAACATGTGCCGAGCAGGTGTGAGGCCCTATAGTCATTTCCAGCACCGAAAGCAAGGTTATACGATATATCCATACAATGTAATATTATTTAGTAATACAAGGGAATGTGTAATGTTAACACACCATAACATCGATGGATCTTGAGAACATTATACTGTGAAAGAAACTAGCCACAAAATACTATATATTGCCTGATTCCATTTACATGAAATATCCAGAGTAGGTAAATCCCTACAAATAGAAAGTGGATTCATGGTTTCCAAGAGAAGAGTGCAGGGTTTCTTTCAGTGATGATAAAATGGTATAAAAGTAGATGGTGGCAATGGTTTAATAATTTTGTGAATATACGAAGAATACTTTGTAATTTTAAGTAGGTAAATTTTTCATGGAATTTGAATTGTATATCAATTAAGATATTAAAATGATTTGAACAAGAAAGCATTAGAATTTTTAATGTAGAATTTTTTAAAGTCCATAAATTAGAGGACATACTGCCATACTTAGAAACCTTTCATGATTATCCTTTACAGAATTTTTCTCAATTTGTAAAAGTAATTGGTATTATACAGTACACTGTCCACTGAAAATTCCCACTTAATTTCTTTGTTCTGTGGTAATTTGCCTACTTCTTTTTCTAATCAATTTATCTATTTTTCATAGTATGTGCTATTTCTCTGAACTTGGCCTAATTTGCAAATTTCCCATACTATTTACACCACTCTAAGAGATAGTCGAGTTGCTAATTAAATTGGATCTAATACAAGTCTCATGACACCAGCCCAGACACCCCAACAAGGTGCATTTATATTTATCAATTCTTTTTGTTGTTAGTCTTTGATCAATTTGCTCTCTGGCATCTCTCTATGAAAATGAATTTATTTTTAGAAGATAGGAGAATATAAAATGTCTCTATTGATTAGTACATAAAAAGATAAATAGGCATCTTTTGAACATTTTAAAATTAATTACTATCCTTTCTCCAGTCCATTCAAATTATATTAGGTTTATTGGACTTAGTGGCTAATTTGGATCTAAACATTAATATTTTAAAACTCAAGGGTTAGTTGGGAACTTAATCATACTATATGAGATACCCACGCATATAATTTCAAATTGTGTGTGTGTGTGTGTGTGTGTGTGTGTGTGTAAAAAGATATTTATTCTACTCCTTCAGTCCCTATTTTTTTCTCAAAAGGGAGAGAATGACTTGTCCATTATTCAGAGGTTGCAGCATCAGGCAGACCTCCTATCTCAATTTCCTTGCCCAGCTCTGATTCAGTTCAAATTACTAGATCGTTGAGGGTGGTAGCGATGATGGAGCTTGATTAATTAACACTCCAAATCCCAAGTATATGGTTCTATGGGTTAGAAAAGATAAATAAACAGACACCAGCAAAGAGGGATTGCATTGAAATATCAGCTTCATAACCTGCAGTGCAGGTCTCCTAATTAAGCAGCAGTGGAATATTCGGCAAGACCTTCCAGCACTGAGCGGAATGCTCACACACCTAATGGAAGGCATGTGGTTGAGGAAAGGAAGTCTCCCACTGCTACTGGTGTCTGCTGCAAGGTGGAAGGCAAGACAGATGGCCAACTGTGGTAAGCAGGGAGAGCAAAAACAAACTTACTCCATCTGAATGCAAATAGGTCCAGGATAGAAAAAAAGAAAAGTTCCAAAGGCCAGAAAATCATTTACCTCTGCTCCAATTTCAAATCAGTCTGAAATGTCAGTCTTCTTTGTGAAATGAAGAGAATCAATGAATATAGAGAAAGACTGGAGGTGCCTTCCAACACTATCTCCTTCACAGAATTGAAAGAGATGCTCTTCCTCTCCAGTCACTTGGTTGGAAATAAAATTTAGGTTAATCAGGAGATCCTTCTTCCCCCACAGTAGAACAGTCTGTTGGAAATCGCCAACAGTTTGGTCAGTGGTGTCTGCCTTGTGCACCTTCAAAGTTCAGGCAGCTATAGCCCAGTGAACTGGGGAAACTCTCCTAATGTTCATGTTTCTCTCTCTCTCTCTCTCTCTCTCTCTCTCTCTCTCTCTCTCTCTCTCTCTCTCTCTCTCTCTCTCTTGTATTTACAAACCTCCTCTCTGTTCTATGGTAATTTTAGAGTGTGTTCCTTTATCGATAGCAAGGCACTGAATCTTTTGCACTCTCTGTCTCACTTTATTTTTATTTTCTGTTATTGACACTGCCTCAGTCTCATACCTCTTACCCAGGAGGCATATTGCAGTTAGTCTTCACCCCAACCCAGACTTCCGGGACTTCAGTCCAAGTCCATGGCCTGAGATTTTACTAATCCAGGAAAGGAGATTAGGATAATGTGTTTTGTCTATATTCAAATTCAAATTGATTTAAAGTTTACATAGCCCTCATCAAGTCATAGACACCCACACTGTGACTACTGACCTCTCTCAACAGTCCCCTGAAGTGAGATTTTTCTCAGTAGCATAGATTACGATAGGTGACATTTACTGTTTTTCATGTGTCAGTCTTGTTGCAATTGTTTTACGTGTAGACACTGTCCTGGCACTACCTCTATGAGGTTAGTGTCATTTAAATTTTCATTTTGGTTATGAGGAATCTAAAAGTAAAAAAACGTTAAGAACTCTTTCAAAATTGTAGGTAGTAAATGACAAAGCTAAAATTTGATCCAGGAAGTTTTCTCCAGATGGGAAAAGTAATGTTATGAGAATAGAATGACGACACCATCTTCATAATTGATAAGGGCTGCTCCAGAATTCACATGCATGACTGTCTTTCACCAGGGTTTGTTTACTATCCCATTTTAGTGCACAATTAATGAGGGATGAGGAAAAATAAAGCAATATAAGCATATATTTTTCTTAATAATAGAAATATTTAAATCACAGCTTAAAAAGAGTTCAAAATAAATAGGAGAAATTCAGACTGTAATCATCATTCATTTGTACTTCCAGTTTCTCAATTCATTCATAGTGACCCCCATCAACACCTCCATTAACACCTAACAATTTTAAATAGAAGTGTACTGAAATAGATGAAGTTTAAGACTTGAAATGTGTTATTATATTTTAATAAGAAATTTACAATTCTTAATTTAGATGTCTGAGGCACAACAGTGGGAAGTTTTCAGCATAGAAACCTCCTGGCAATAAGCCAGAGGGTCCACTAAGAAGCATGCGCATGTTACTGGCCGGAAGATAATACAGAGGGTTCTACTCACCTGAAACAAAGACTGTGAACTGTGAGTGTGACTCATGATTTTCTGAATGTAAAATGGATGTTTCCCTCCAATGCCTCATGTAAATAAATGCTCATATTTTCCCACTACAGCTAGATAGCAAATGCAACCTGACACTAATAACAGAAGAGCTGCCCAGTTCTCTAAACACTATTTAATTATTACAACTCACCATGCTTGGCTCCGCCCAGTTACCCACTCAGTGCTTTCGGAATGGGGCTAGAGGGAAAAATGGGACAAACTTACTCTGTGTTTCTCATGCGAACCATTCACCCTGTGTTCCATGCCCAAACTCAAAGGTTGAGCAGCTGTATTTCTTAGTTGCTTTATCTCAGTTTATTGATGGCAATGCTATGTAGAAAATGTATAAAATTCTTCCCAAGATCAAGATATAAAATTAAATCTCATCAATATTTCCCATTTTACTTATCTGTCTAGTTTCCTTGGTCTTCATTGTGCAGGGAGTGATGACAATAATCTTTGTCATCCAATTATTCCCTCACTTATTTATACAATTAATCTTAAAGCTATTAAATGAGCATCAAACATTTTGAGCACATTCTATGATCACTCTGATCATAATACCTAAAATCACTCAACATTCACTGGTGGTTCCTGAATGATTAGAATCCAAGATCTTGCATTGCATCTAGGAACCTACATATATCTGTGCACAGATATCTTTCTGCAAGAGAATTCCTCATCCATTTTATTCCACTTGGAAATCCTCTCATCTCTAATCACTTGCCCAGTATCAGACTTCACTACTTTCTCTTGTCACCATTGTGTCTTATAAATAGGAACACTTTGTCTTAAGTCATATGAGAGTCTCTAATGGATGAAAGGGTATCCAATGTATCTTCTTCACTTTATGCACTCCACATCAGTTATCATAGTGCCTAATGTCTACAGTTTTCTAAACAGATGCTTATTAATGTAAATCAATGTAAATGCTTAGCTCAGCATGACCATTTTTATTATCACCCATTGTCTTGTAGAGAATGTGAAGAAATTTGTAGAGAATGCAAAGAAAAATAAATTTCCTTTCCACAATATACTTTGAAAGGATGAATGTATGGAAGAAAACAGGGTGGCACAGTGTAATACTAAACTGCCATGATTAAGATTTGTAAAAATGGTAGATATATTTTATACTATGCAGAGCTTGAAACATGATATGAATGGGAAGAAGTTGAAGAAATGAAATTTAAAGATGGAACTTGAGGCAGTCTTCCCCAGATGAATAGAAAAATGAAGCACATAGACTGAGAGAAGAATGATTGCCTGGCTGGAAAATTCAGAGCAAATGCATTACCAATCCACTTTCAATCAAGGTATGACATAGACCACTACCTTGACCACTACCCCTGGCAATAACACTTCTCACTCTCAGTCTGAATCTAGTGCATAATTAAGAATATTAACTCAATGTCACAGTTGCTTTTATAAAATGTCAACTACTTCTTCCAGTAACCATTTATTATTAGCCCCCACACCCTTTTATTTAAGTCTACATTATTTTGATGTTCACAATTGTGTATTAAACAATTAAGAAGAGAAATGTTTGATAATTGATGGCAATTTCTTTCCTGAAATATTGAAACCTTAGAAGTAGACTAAACCCTCTAGAAAATATGTATTCTTTTTAAAGATAAAATATGAAAAACAAAAATCCAAATAAAATATTTTAGTTGAACTAAAATGACCACAAATGCTATTCTATCTTGTGTTTTACTGTAATACATTAGAATTTTGTATACCTAAGACTTTGATCTCAATACATAGTACCATTTTCTCTTATTACTTTTTTTCTTAAGTTTACCTCTTCGTACATTTGACACCTTTTCAGAAGTTAATTGTCATTACACCTGCTGAGGGGTAGTGGAATCCATAACAACACACCCTGCCATCAACTGATGCGAATACAGACAAATCCAAGCCAAACAGATTTTTTTTTCCCCATGAACTCATTAGAACTTTAGAACTAAGTTTTCATGGCGTTCTGGATCAGAGATAACTATAGGTTCACCAAAGAAGAGAATATTTATCTAGCATCAGACAAGAATAAAATAGGCATATGAAGAAAAAGGAAGATATAAAACCATGCAACTCAAAAACAAAGAGACAATCAAACATTTTGCAGCTATCTCGGGGCATACAGAAAGGTCTTTATTTTCTTGGAAACTGTGATACATTTTATATATACATTTCCTCTGTCCCTCCATTTTTGTAATTAACCCACCACACTGAGGTCTCTAGTCTATTAATCCCACCCCTTAACCTCCTCAGTTTTCTCTCATTTTCCTATTTGTCCTGCTTGAATTCCAAGTTCAGTCCTTCAAAAAGATAGTTTTTCATTTTCACAAAGTGTTTTATATCTCTCTCTTCCTCTAACTTTGTCATACTTATTTTGTTAAAACTTCATTCCTGGTTAAATCCAAGTTTCTAGCTATTCCATATCTATACCATGCAGGTAAGAGTGGCTCAAGAGAAACTCAGCCATGCTATATGAACCTACTTTAAGGTATGTACTGCTGATCTCAAATGAGCCCTGAGGGTGCTTAATGATCTTACTACATTTTCCTGGATTATTTACACTTGCAACCTCAATATGATGATTTCATACTCTCTATCTCCTCAGATTTCCAGTTTTCATTCTCCTCTTCATCCTTGCTCTCAAATGACAATCTTGTTTGTAATAACCTTAAAAAAGACAACTACCAGAAAACTTCCACAATCTTATACTTCTAACTCTTATACCTGTACACATCTTCTTTCTTCCACTCAACTTGTAGGAAATACCTTGTAATTATTTCTAAGATGCAGATTAACTTGTGTATTGTATCCATTACCTTCTGAACAACTCAAGGCCTAATAACTTCATATATGCTTGTACAAATTTATATCTTCAACCATTCTCCTCTCTGATTTCCAGATGTATAACTATCTCCCATCCTCATAAGTCCATTGGCTCATCATGAAAAGCAGCTCTTCTCACCCTTCTCATAGAGTGCACAGCAGCAGCTCACTGCTCTCCACTGCTATCGCTGTGCTCTGAACTGTTGTGATTTCTTGCATGGATGATGGCATCAGCTTCCTCAATTGCCTCTCTCCTTGAAATTGCTGTCCCAACAGCCTCAACTGATGCTTCTAAGATTTTAGTCAGGTCACGGCAATATTTGCCTAAAGTCCTCCCATGGTTCAATTTTTTTCTATTGACCCACCAAGACCTTCTGTGAACCAGTTCTTGTCACTTGTTTGACCTCCCTTCCTATAACTCTTTCCCCCAGGTTATCATCTCCAGTCACTCTAGCCCTGTCTCTTTTTGTGGATCACATGGGGTGTGTATCTGCTTCATGTTCTTGGCATTTACTTTACTCTCCAAACAGAGTTTTCTTGCCCTGCATATCTACTGAGTCACCCCCTCCATTTCTACAGGTCTTTTATAAAAAGTCTTGATTCAGGAATTTTGCCAGTATTTCCTAGTTAGCTATAGGCTCACCATCCATCTAATATGCTTCTCACTGTTCTAATTTTAGCACTTGGTTCCACATCCCAAGTTCCTTCTGAATTATGTTCACAGTTGGTGTCCTTCATAGCACTCACCCCCATCCTTTCTTTCACCTATTCTCTTCTTGCCTTTAATTTTTTGATAGTATATTTTACTATTTTTTCCTATCACATAATTAATTTGTTTCTTATTTTATTTGTCCCTCTCATCCTATCATGGAAAGCTTCATAACGGAAGGAATTTTAGTATCTTTTGTTTCCTTTTGTTTTCCCTGCAAACTAGAATAGTGCCTGTAGTGACAAACCTTTAAATATTGTTAGAAGGAGTAAATAGGTATGTGAATAAAGTAGAAATAGTTCCCATTATTCCCATTTGGCTAAACAAGGATAATTGGATTTCTCTGTTTTGCAACTTTATGAAATTTAAGATTTTTCCAATCCTCTGTATTTGGGACCAAACTCTGTTTTCTTCAGGTCCCATATTTCTCTGGATGAAATGTATCTTTAGCTTTGGTTCTGTTTAATTCTAACTGCTTCTCAGTGGGGAGCTTTTCCATCACACAATGAAGAACTAGGAGATCACATGACACTTGTCATAGTCTGAATTGCATCCTCCCAAATAAATACATTAAAGTGCTAACTTCCATACTTCAGAATAAACATATTGAAGATAGGTCCTTGAAAGAGGTAATCAAGGCAAAGTGAATGATATGGGTTGGCTTTAATCTTATATGACTGGAGTCCTTATTCAGAGGACGTAGACAGGAGGGCAGACTGTGAATACACCAGAGTATGGCCATCAACAAGCCAAGCAGAGAGGACTTATGGAAACTAACCCACCTGACACCTTGACCTTAGACTTATAGCATGCAGAAATGTGAGAAAATAAAGGTCAGTTATTTAAGCCACACAACTTGTGGTACTTTGCTCTGGCAGCCCTAGCAAACAAATATAGGGGCTAATCTGGAAATAATGGGGAAAACTTTGGTTTTCAGATTCTGAAAAGAGAAAACTCAAAGGCTGAATCCTACTGGCAACATTTTCACACTTTGATACACATAAACCCTCAAACAGTACTGTGTGTGTAAGAGTTTGAATACCATCAAATATGACTATGAAGACAACAGTACTAATTTTCAAGGTGGTTGTACTTAATGAAAAAGGGCTTAATATTAACATTGAAATAGGTATTTTCAACAATAATATTAGGCACCAGTCTGTGAAAGTTATTTTATTATTGAATTAAATGTCATTTAAGAGGAATTTTATGACTTTATGTGATTAATAACCATAGTGATGTTTTAATGAATAAATTGTTTTGTTTGCAAGCACCTCAATTAGTCATATTGAGGTATTACCTCTAGTTTTCTACTCAGTAATAATAAGAAAGAATTTAAATGCTTTTTTATATGCTTAATAAATTAACTCACTTATAAGGGTGTAGCAATAAGAATTTCTGGAAGAGAAAAACGATAGCACAGAATTCTAACAGTTCTAATTTGATGACAGTCAATGGTGTGTGTTCAGATATCTTCAGATATCTCAGGCTATCATGTATTCCTTGCCTCCCCCAAGTTTACATAGGTATGCAGTTGTTATTGTATTAATTTTATAGAAATAAATAAAAGCACTAAAGAATAGTTTATTCATATGTGTACTAAGTTCCTACTGTCAGAATCTAAAATCTTTCTTTTTATTTTAAGTCTCTGCTTTTGAGTTTTCTTTCAAATTCTCTGTAAAAGTTTACTGCTCCATTCCTTTATCCCTTTATCTCATCTTTGTAGTATTACTCTATTAGATTCCAATACTTGTTCCTATGGCCATACTAAGTGAATGAGAAAATAAAAATTCTAATAATCCATAAAGAAACTAAGGTGCAGAATATGAATGTAAAAAGTTATACTCTGGAATGAGTCAGATACTGATTTAGATTCTGCACATGATTTATACCATCTGTATGATCACCATGGAGTAGATGTAACTTTCTCTCTATGTCCTCCCTTTTCTCCTGCCTCCCAGCAAGCAAGGCTCAGAGAAGTTAAAAAGTAGTAAAGGATAGAACAAAGAGTTCCATCAGTTCAGGATGATCTTAAGACTGTGCTCTTGGTGCTACACGGATTGCCCCTCAAGTACAATGTGCTTACATTGCACCTATCCTAGTTGCTTGTGTGCCCCCTTTGGCAGCCTGTACCCCATAGGAACTGATTTCTCAGTCTTTAAGTCTTTCCAACTCAAAGTTCTGTCAGAAGAGATTAGTTATTCTGGGTTCCTTGATGCTCTCTTCTCTCTAATCTCCCTTGCTGAAGTCTCTGAAGTTAGTCTCAAACATCTGTATGTTTCCTCTATTAAACCTTTTATCTCTTTTGATCTGAGACATCAGACCCTCATGGAGAGCTTTGAGGATCTACTCAGCTATTCCCCTCACACTATTAGGTAATCATGTATACCAGTTTATTTCTATTTATCTTTCCACAGCCCTATGGTCTTAATTAGAACGTGTACAGCAGCACCCTAGGTTACTTAATCATCTCTACTATCTTAATTATCTCTACTATCAGGTCAGTCTTAAAGCCCCCTGAAGCAAATATCCACCTGAGTCCAAAATGAGTTTTGCAAAGTGTGAGTCTCTATTTTTAACTTCCTCCTTTTGTCCATGAATACCATCCTTAGAAATGTGCTCTAGGTTGCTTTATCTCTCTTTATCCAAAATGCATTGTGTTATTTCCTTCCTCTCTCCTTATTTTCAACAAAAGATTATTTTAAAGTTAGAAGTAAAAAAAAAAACACACACACAGAAGAAAATACAACCTTCAAAAGAATCACATTGCTTTGATTCTACCAAGAAATTCATCTAGTGCATTCAGATATCAAAAATAAACAATATCCATGGTCACAAGAAACTCAAATCTCATATGCAAGACATATCATTAAGAAACAATATGGGGTTGAAAGAGAATGGCTGTCTTAGATGAGTTGCTGCAGGACCATGATGTGGTACAGATATCTCTGCAGATCACTCTTAAGATGCTCCACAGAAATGAATCTTCATACCAGTCATGAAAGTGATAAAAGAAGCAGCGAGAGTCAGAATCTAAGTCAGTAAAAGCAGATCCACTGGAATTTATTTGAAATATGGTATAAGTGCTCTTCCAGATAAGGGATAGTACAAGGTTTGCATTCAACTGAGCTAGAATTCTAATTCCATTAATTGCTGCATGACCTATGAGAACTTTACAAATTACTTAATCTCTAAGCCATGATTTACTCATTTAAAATGAGTAATCCTTTCTACTTTATTGAGTTGATTAATACTGATTAATACTGAAGATTAATCAGAGGAATATAGGCAAAAGACTCAACGCATAGTGGTATTCATTCAATAGGGGTTCTCCAGAACCAAGTGCATAAAACACCTCTCTGATGTACAGGACCACAAGACTGAGAACTATTCTTTGCTGAATTTTCTAGGGACTTGTAGTGAAGTGTGGTAATCAGAACAAGAGTTTCATAGTCCCATGGACAAAGATCACAAATCCACACTCTTTCACTTGTTAGCTGAGGGTGTTTGGGCAGGTTACTCATCTTCTCTAAACTGTCCATTTCTCATCTGTACAATAAGAATCAAAATATAACTTTATAAGCATTATTATTATGAAAGAATAATATATGGATAATTATATATATAGTCAAGCACAATGAAGTTCTTTCCCTTCATCCACCACTGATGTTTATTTTTTTACTATCTTACTTTAGGTTTCACTTTTGTGAGGTACAGGAACCTATCTTTCTCAAGTTCAGCATTTTACCTGATCTTTCTTAATGCATCTAGATAATTTCAGTGTAAAGACTTCTTTGATCCATCATTTTCTAGCACTTACTTGATCACCCTTTATCTTCCATCCTCCTGTCCACCTTAACTCTCACACAGACTGCCACTAAATTGAGGCAAGATCAGTAAGTCAAGGAGTTTTCATATCCATTAAGTTTTGTAAATCAACAGCCTAGTCCATAATCCCAAATAAAAAGCATATACATGGCTTTTATGAGACAAAATGAAATTATAACCATATGTAGTTTTTATTTGAATTTGCACCTATTCTCTATCTATTGTTGCTTGCTAAAATTGGTTCAAAGCAGTTTTGGAAAAATAATATTCCATTAATCTACTACTTAAACATGTGCAAGTCTTCCTTTGACCTAAATTTTTCCAGTACAACATGAGGTTATTGGTACCATGAATTCTCAAAGGCTATATTTTTATATATTTGTATTATAATTCAGAAGAGACCAGATGAATATTATTGGCATAAATGAAGGAAAATAGCTTCTGCTTGATCATTTCTATACATCTAAGGATTCCCCTGCTTAGTGAGAAATAAAAACAGTATCAAGTACTATTAATCTAAAGTTTAAAAAACACTTTACACTATGCTAAGCACTTTATGTATATTATCTCAAATCATTAAGTACTTTTAGAGCAAGGTATCATTTCACTATTTTATAGATTAAGAAAACTTCACATAGTCTAATTACTTGCCTAAGTTCACAGAGTACCAAAGTCAAAGTACCAAAGATGGCAGGCAAGAAACCCAAACATTGTTTTACAATGTCAACTTAGAGCTTTATCTCAGACTCCTCCACTTAATTTCAGATTTACATATGTAAACAATCTCCTCATTATTTTCATGTATCTATCTAAAATACAAGTCACAGTCTTATGTACAAAAGTGAGCATTTGCTGTTGCCACACTTGTACACCTCTCTCTTTGGTGAATGGCACTCCAATGCCACCATGGTTCTGGTGGAAAATGTGGAAGCGTGGGAAAGAAACGGCTTGTTTTTCCTCTCCTCTCACATCATAACCCCAAAGAATATGTGAACCTAAAAGATATGAGAATTTCTCTACCAGCAAGCAGGCAGTTTTGCAACAGCAGACACCATTGGGGTGTCCTCTAATTCAATTCAATTCTCCCACTACTTACCTGGAGATAGTTCAGATCCCACAGGTTAGGGGGCTCACTCAGTCCCAAGACCAACCTTCAACTCCTTGCTTAAGATGCAATCACAAGTCCCTGGTTGTTTTTGCTGTGCTTCTGATCAACAAACCTTACATCAGTGTTCCCATAATCCCCTCTTGGGTTTGAGTAATTTGCGTAAGCAGCTTATGGAACTCAGGGAAACACGGTTACTAGGTTTTTAATGTAGTATATTACAAAGGCTATTAAAAATTATACAAGCG
Organism: Sciurus carolinensis; assembly: GCF_902686445.1. Lineage (NCBI taxonomy): Eukaryota > Metazoa > Chordata > Mammalia > Rodentia > Sciuridae > Sciurus > Sciurus carolinensis. The sequence goes on from NC_062223.1 coordinate 92,856,698, forward strand.
AACAAATTAGGTTAGGGTTCAGAGTCTTCATGCTTTGTGGGTACCATCCTCCAAGAACCTCCACATTTCCACCTCTCTGGAATTTGTCCAAACCTGATCTTTCAGGTTTTTATGGAGATTTAGTTGCATAGGCATGAGTGCTGATAGATAGTGGGGTAACCCAGCAAGGCCTATCTGTTTAGATTCTTCAGCATTACCTCTTTGGCAAAGAATCTCTCAAATATGAATAAGGTGTTGTCAAAAAGATAAGATTAGAACTACAAGGGTTCTCTAAAAAAACTGAATTTTCTGTACATCAGAAGCAATAATGAGAACAATAAATTAAAGCATACTGATACTCAAAAGAGACAAACAGATACAGGGAGATATACCACTGCTGATAAAAGACAACAAACTCACATATGGAAAAATGGCCATTCAAGAAAAACATGTCAGTGTTTATTTTGCCTTTGTAGTGCAAAACTGTATTTAAAGGGGACAATAGTATTTGACATTTAGAGAAAATTGTTTTATATACAATTTCAGCTAATAATTACGGAAAGAATGGCAGAATTAGGAAATTGCCATTTTGCAAAACCTAATGAAACAATTGATTGAGCAAAAATTATGAATGAATGATCAGATGTCCTGTTGATGGAGAAGTTCACAGCGAAGGGATGAGGCTGGCATCACCCAAATGCACAGATCAATCATGGTCTCATTAAGAGTGGGGCTACCAGATGTCCTGCAGATGGAAGTACTTAGCCTCTTTCTTTTGGACAGAATGGAATCAAGTATTCTCAACTCAATTCCAGTGTACAAAAAAGTATAGACAAAGGAGACATGACTTGAGTGACACCACAATAAGTAAGGAAACAGACCCTTCAAGTGGGGGCTTCTGTAGGAGAAGTGAACAGGTGTGTTCTAACACATAAATGGCAGGGTGAAAAGGTGGTTTGTGGGGAGAAAGAAACAATTATCCACATAAAAAGAAGTAAAAGAAATAATGATCAAATACAATGTGTGTAACTGGTTTACAACTTCAGTCCAATTATAGTAGTTGGAAGACATCATGCTTAAAAGGGAAATCTGAATATGGATTAAATAATACATGATGTCAGGGAAATATTCATTTTATTGAATGAAATATGACCTCATTGCTAAGAAAAATGTCTGTAATTTTTGGAGTTATATATTTAGCAAGTACAGATGATACAATGTAAGAGCAATAGTTTTCCTTTAGTTCAACAACAACAGAAAATAAAATAGCACAAAAGTGAGATGGATGGTGAAATTGAGCACATCAAAGTTTTTATAATTTCTTAAAATAAATATGTATTCAATGTACTATTCATTCCATTTTTGGGTAAGTTTAAGTATTTTCATGTAAAACTGCATAGTAAAATTTTGGATTATTAAATTTTAGATTCTATCATCTATGTTCTCAAAAACCTCTAATAAGTTTGCTTTAGAATGAAAAGGAAACCTAAAGTCTTTCCTATGCTTAAAGCACCCACCTCCTAGTCTTGATTTTCAAACACAAACCTGGATCTGTCTTAGGTCTGTTTCACATTTCCTTAAATGCTCTTCCCCACTCTAGTGCTTGCTCTCATTTTATTCTGGTCTTTTCTTCATTATCACCTTCTCAAAATGTCCTTTCTCATTCATCTTATCTAAAATAGAATTTGTGCCAAGCAATTATTTTCTATTTCCTTAATGACACTTATCACAATGTAGCATTGTAATGAGCAGTATATTTGTTTGTTTATTTTTTAGTGTCCGTTTGCCTGCTAGAAGATACCATCTATAAGAAGATTAATCTGTCTTGTAACCACCATATCCCCACTGGCTGGAGCTGCATGCATTACAGACGCTGCATACATAATAATTTACTAAATAAGTGTATTTGAAAATGTAATGCCAAATGCTATTATATGATCAAACAAGAAAATTATTGTTTCTTAACAATAACTGACTTGATGAAATAACATTTGACCTGTTAATATTACTATTTATTCATTCAAGCCTATTCACATCAGGAGAACATATTTGTTACCATTAATTTTGTCATTAATTTTTACTTCCTTTGATAAGGGGAAAAGTTGATTGACATTTAAATCAATTTAAGTTCTATTGGTAGCAGTTGTTTCTCCAAATAAGACATATAGGATTTAAAATACCCAAATCCACTTTGTTCCTTAATTTTTTCTTTCTGTCCTTCATTGTCTCCTACATCCAAGGGATTATATTTCTATTTCTTTTTAGATAAACCAAATCACTAGTAAGGATTTTTGAAAAGCAAAGACATGATCAGAAATAAACAAGGTAATACACTTTTGCCTCTAAAATAAAAATAGCTTCCATTTAAGAAGCCAGGTTAATGTCCTGAAAATTAAAGTACGCTTGGATTTTTGGTATTGTAATATAAAATTCTGACATACATTTAAACATATATTTTAAAAAATGAGTTGCAATTATTTTGAGCCCTTGAGTTGGTGCACGTCCCCAAATGCACTCCATTCAGAGGACTACAGGTATCTATGCTTAGGCAGCTGGGAAATTGGACCTACAATATAGAGCTCTCCATGAAATGAAAAGATATTGGAGTTAAAATTGTGTGTGGCATTTAGAAGCTGTATCTTTAGCAACCTAATAACTCTTGAAGTGGATAGACCAGAACGTTCACGTGGCAATGAATGCACAAACATGAGCTCTTAGCTCCAACCACTCGTAAGGTCTGATAATCCATATAGCATTATGATTGCTTTGCATTTCTCATCATTTGCCACACGCCCTATAAATCAATAGAAGAAATTTGCTGTAACAAGGGTTAAGGAACTTGCTGTTACTGATTGAATCACTCTGTAAGAATCTACTCCTTTAAGCAATTATAAAACCAAGTTAATAACACTGACTAAATGACAACTGAGTATGAGGTAACTTCCTGATTCATATTATTATAACCCACTTTTCTTTTGGGAAAAATGCTTTTAAACTCTTTTATTCTGTGAAATGATAATACATTTTTTCAAATTAAAATGATGGAAGGATGTACCTGTGACATTCTTTTTCATTTTTAAAAAAAATTAAATTACCATATTGTTGAAGTTCTAATTCCCTTTAATTAAGTAACCATTAAAAGGCTTCAAACTGATTGTTCAAAAATTTTAACAGATGTGAAATTGATTTGTTCATCTAGATACCACCACTAATAGCCAAGTCATTACTGTCATTTGTATTCATTTGCCATTAAAAATTAGAAGAATGTCCACTAAATTTAAATTCTGAAGAACACACACCTTGTTTTATAGGCTACTATGGAAGTGAAGGTTGGAATTATGAGGAGACTGCCAATTTTTCTTTTCTTTGACAGTACTTAGCATATGGTACCCAAAGACTTTTCTGGGTTTGGGTTTCAACATCAAAAAGTAACACTAAAAGTATTTATTGGCCCACTAGTACCTGCCTGCAATGGAGCCAGTCAGCTAACCATTAACTTTGTTAATGAGTAATCTATGGATTAGCATGACCCATGACTACAGTCTCTCAGGACAACCTCATTCCTTGTGAATACAATGGAAGTAAATATATAGAAGGGTTCATTGCTTCAGCAACATTGGATTCTATCTAATCTATCTATCTATCTATCTATCTATCTATCTATCTATCTATCATCTATCATCTATTTATCAGCTATCATCTATCTATCCCTATATCCTTCCAATAACTGTAACAGGTGGGGAGAAATCCTACAGATTAAAAGGCAGTCCCATGCCTTCTCCTCCATCATGTCTTTATTAACTGTCACAGAAAGAAATTAATCTTCTTTTCCCAGGAAGAAATTTCCCAGTTACCATGTATTCCTTTTCTTTTTAGGGGAGGTGGGTAAAAAATCAGTTTTGTTCATCTCCATTTTTCCTAGTCATTAGTCTCAGGGACATAGACAAATATCACTTCCAGAAGTGATCTATTTAGTTTAATGGGAACAATCATAAAGTGAAAAAGCATAAGCAGTGAGTGCATGACTCGATTGCATGGCTGCACTCTCATGCCCAATTCCTGACTCTAAAAAATTTACTTAAACTCTTTCTTATATAACCCCTTTATTAGTCTCCTTCACTTTGAAGTTTTGAATAATTTTAATAAAACTAAATTAGATGAATGTGAATGAAGCATTTAAAATATCATCTGCACTTAGTAAGTGCTCAATAAATCTGCTAATGTCATTCTTAAATGATTGCATTTTCAGAATTGAGTCTGACTTATTTTATTCAGACAAAGAACATTCACCATGTTGCTTTCTTTTCTGCCTTATTCATTTTACATCCCTTTTACTTCACTCAGTATTCATAAGGATACCGACTTTCCTTCAGTTCCTTGGTTCATCAAGATCATTTTATCTTTAGACAGACAGTGATATGTGTGTTTGTGTGTGTGTGTGTTTACCTCAGAGCCTTTACATATTTTGTTGGCTCACTCAGAATGCTTTTTATATACACATCTACCTAGTCAATTGCTGCTCCTCCATCAAGGACAAACTTGGGGTTGTTTTTCACAGATTTCTTTAGCTTCCTGTGATGGCTTGGATATGATTTGAGTGTATCCCCCAAGGATCCATGTGTGGAAATTCAATCCCCATTGTAAGTAGAACCTTAATCTGTGGTGCAGGGCCATTGGGAGGCTATTAGGAATAGATCACATCGTCAGTAGGTGTGTTCCCATGATTGAATTCTGGTGGTCCTGTAAGAAGAGGGAGAGACAGAGAGATACAAACACGTTTCCTGTCCCTTGCCATGTGACATCCTGTCTCCCTCTGGACTCCACCAGCAAGAAGGTCATCACAAGATTCAGTCCCTTGACTGTGGACTGTGTACCTCCAGAAACATGAGCCAGAATAAACTTCTTTTTAAAATATCTTACCTAGTCTGTGGTTTTGTGTTTTTGGCAATACAAAAGGGACTAATATCATTGCAAAACTAGATTATATTTTTCTGTTTAACATTATTATTGGAACCTATTTTTCATAGTCCTTGGCTCAACAGTTATATGAAAGTATCTGACATTCCATCTCCTTCTGCATGTTTTAAGCATTTACCACAGAGTGTCCAGTGTCTAGTATAAGACATGGCACAAAATTATGTGGTAAATAATTTGCTAACCCAACCAAGATTTCTTGGTCATCCAGAAATGCTACTTTTCTGAGAGTAAAATCCAATATAGATCTTTGTCCTTCTCTATCTTTTCCTTTGGTTTTTGGTCTTTCTTAACAAATCACCTAAGCAATTAGAAACAGGTCTTTAGAGATATGGATGGCTAAGCTTCCCCTTGAACCAAGTGACATGAATTTCAGGTGATTAGGGTTTTATATTGTATTTCACCAGAATAACTTTTAAATGATTTATATTCTCAGGCTCTCCAGATAGACACAACAGGATTACATTTCCCTGTTCTATTTTCATTCTCCCAACATTTGGCAAAACGATTCAGTCCATCACCATAACTACCAACTCCCCTGCCTCTTTCTCGGCTGGGTGCTGAGTTGTGCTCACTTTAAAATCTAATCCCAGGATTTATATAGTCCCTGACCTCTTCATACACATTTCATTCTGCTGATCTCACAAAATCCGGCTTGGGATGGGCTGTTTGGCTCCTTGATTTTGCTCTCCAGAGACTGTCCTTGTTACACTGTACCTCCCAAACCTCAGATTCCAAGAAAGCTTAGAATCTGTGCTTTCTCCTGAATTTTACATTTATTGAACAAATTGGTATGCTAAGAAATTTAAATGTAGCAATGTGGTGAGACTTTATCAGACAGCAAAGGATAGATAGTGCTTTTCCCCTATTTTTCTGAAAAAGGCAAACAAAGTACCAAATTTAATATGTGATGTTCCTTGCATCAGTTTTCATATCTAGTCTATTTCCCACTTCCTTTTTTTCCTTGCTATGCTACTTAATATCACTAACTTAATTTTCTCTGGGCTGAATTTGTTAACCCAATCACAAACAATGGAGAGTAGAAATTTGCTGTGCATACAAATTAAGTTATGCAAATCTCACATTTTTCTCAAAGTTCAAAATCTAACCTTACATCTCAAATCTCCAATTATAATGACTGTTTACTTCTGACCACTTAACACTTGTTCGATGTGTGTTGTTAATGACCCAGTTCCTGCCTAAAGACTTGATTCCTTTCTTTGTCACCAGTATGATTTCCTTTTCTGTCCTTTAATTGCAGCCATATCTTAAAAGATAAAATCTTAAAATCTGAGTGTTAATTTATTCATAGTGTACGAGGAAAAGAACTGTATCCTACAGAAAGCATGCATCCATCACTTTGGTAAGATATCTGACCGGCAGTGGGTCCACTCCCTGACCAGGTGGTGGAGAGCTCCTGCAAACCTTTGACTGTGCCTCTTTTACTTGAGTTCCATGACTGCTGTATCTCAATGCCTTCACTTGGATTATAGTCAGACTTCATTGTTACTACACATATATAATTTTAAAGGTCAAGTGTATGTAATGATTCATATTTGTTTTTATAGTTTACTATGTTAAGCTACATCATTTTTCACATTTCAGATACTTCTGCAGGACTAGGTGAGGGTTAAATTGCAGGTACATGGGGATAAAACTGGAAACTTTCTAGTATTGGATTTTACTTTTCTCTTTCTTTGCTTTCAGAACCTTTATCCACTCCTTTTTGCATGATAATTATAGCCTCCTAAATTATAGTAGCATCCCTTACTCCAATCTATCCTATACAATATTGATCATTTACAGAATCACAATGATCCAGTTATTTCCTTGCTCAAATGTCATTCCTAGATTTGCCTGATCTACTGCAATGCTTCTCAAAGTACTCTTCTCAACTTGCATCAGCATGGCCTGGAAATGTGTTGGAAATACAATTTTTCAGACCCTGTACGTGACATCCTAAGTAAGAAACTTAGAGCAGGGCCCAAAAATCTGTTTCAAAAAGCTTCTCTGCATGACATCAACTCACATTCCAGCCTTGTTCTGTAAACCAAATTGCACATTTTCTAAACTCCAGTAAAACTGCAAAACATGCAACTCAAAAATACTCACTATACTTTCTCAGGCCATATATGTTGCTTACTCTATTTCTTCTTTAAGAGATTTGCCATTATACCCATTCTTCCAACATTACTAAGAGAAACTGATATAATTCTCATCATTTTTCAAGGTTCTATCTTTCAAAAAATCCCTTTTAAAGGATTTTTTAATAGACATTAATCAAAAATTATCCTTTCCTCTTTTGAATCTTCAAGATAATTTTATTCATTTGTGGCTTGCATCATAATCTAATTTCTAAAACTTTATTTGTGAATTCTGTAGATGGTGACCTCTTTCACCATTTGTCCAAAAGGCTTTGGAAGGCAGAAACTTCAACCACTTGATTCAGTAGCAATGTCTTGTACATCTTAGATATTCAGCAGAATGTCTTGTACATAATAGATATTCAGCATGAGATTAGTTGAACAAAATAAGTTATCTTTGATCTGAAATAACAGTGCCCTATAAAGTCTGTTCTTTCTATCTTTAACTCCAACACTTCCCTAAATACCCTCAAGCTCCATGTGAGTAACATGTTGTAGAAATTTATATCCAACTGTAGTACAATGGAATAAGTTCTGATTTTAAATTGAATCAGATTTGCATCCAAGCCTCAGACTCACATGGCCCCTCTGGTAGACAATAAATTATTGAAAAAAATGGAAATTAAATATTATTTTGGTACTGTATTTCTTATACAAAACCGAAAAGAAAAAGGAGGAGGTAACATACATCATAAGCAAGATCTTTAGGCTAAAAAAAATGTTACGGGTTGTGTTCAATGTGGCTCTTAGGAACATTACTAAGCATCACTGTCAAACTATCTTGGTTATTTTCACAGATGAACACCTCTGACAGGACACTATTCTACACCTACAAAACCATCATGAAATACAGAAAATATGTAGCCTCCCTTCGAATCTAGAGGCCAACTCTTCCTCCTGGGTTCTCACTTTGAAGTGAACACCCCTATTCAGGGTCACATTTAAGCCTTGCTCTGAGCCTATGCACATTTATTTTCCCTCCCACCAAATTGGTTCTGGATTTCCAAATATATTTTCCATGTTTTCATTAAATACTCTTTTGAATATTGGAGCAGATGAAATAGAATTTAGATTATGTTCATAAATAGGCTGCTTTGGTACCTCATCTGACAACAAACATCAATTTTTAGTTAACTTAAACAAACCCACAAGGGGAAACACATCAGCCCTCTTGATGCATGTGCCTATGTATATTTATGTGAAAAGCTTTATCAGAATCTATTCTGTCATAATCTGTGACAGCTCTAACTTTAATGTCCCATGAGCATCTTACTGTAGTATACTATGGCCTCTGCAAGTCATCAGTTGAAATTAATTAAGGAGGACTTTTTCCCAGTTACATCATTTTGCTTGTATTGTATCTGTTATTCCTTATAAAGTCAGACAGTTCTGAGATGTTGATTACTTATGCCTTACAAGGATTTTCTTACAATATTTCTATTAATGAAATTCTGTACTGTAGATCTAGAAGTTACTTATGTTTCTTTTAACACTTTATTCACAGCTGGTTATGGTTGTGTGCAATAACCGTAATTGCATCTATGTGATCCAGCAGATATGTATTGCAATTCATGGTTATTGCAAGATATTGAACAGTTGAAGTTTATTTTTGAAACTTCATGTCTTTTTGTACGGCAATTCTAAGGATAAGATGATACAGGACTAAAATATTTTAGTATTTATCTTTGTTTGTGTATGTATGTTAATGTATGTATGTGTATGCATGTTTATGTTTATATGTATATGCATGTTTACCACTAGAGTTACTCCAATTATCTGGCACTGAAGGACATAGACAGAAAATATCATCTTGTGATCTGTATCAGTTAGCAATTACTGCATAATACATCACACTAAAACTTGGTGGTTTTAAACAAGTGTTTATATTCAGTAAATGTCTGCAGGTTTAAGTCAATTGGTTGATATAGACTGTGTTCATCCAAACAGCTCTGCTTCTAGTCATGGATTTGGCTCCACATGGCTCTTGGTTGAGGTTTGGGCTGGACTTCAGAACCTGGGATGAGAAGACTGAATTCTTCATTAATAGAACTTTTCAGGGAGATTAAGCCAAAACATATAAAGTTTCTTAAGCTAAACTCAGAGCTGGTATACTGTCATTTCTTTATAATTGTATTGGTCAACCCACAGTCCATGAGAAAACCCAAAGTCAAGGGATGGAGAAATAGTTTCTGCTCTTTTGTGGGGAGAACTACAAAGATGCAAGGCACAGGGCATGCATAAAGGGAGGATTGAAGAATTCAGAACAATAATGCAATCTACAACATGTTCTCAGATACAAACATAGTGATGTTAAGTAGTTTTCTAAATCTATTATGTCTTACTCCTAAGTATCATTGCCTTATTGTTTCACCTCTGAAAATTGCTCTTGGAAAGTTTTTAGTTAAAAAGTGCATACAATCTAATAAAGATCATTCGTATCGAGGGCTTTCCACATTCTCTTCTAGAGGTCAGATGTCATACCTGTGTTCCTTTCTATAAATTAATCCCTACTGATGAGGGATTAGAAGAAAAACTTCTGTCTCATTTAAATGTTCAGTGTAACAACTGAGAAGTCTGATTGCAAATATTAGTTCTACCACCTACCAGTTACGTAACCTTGACTATTTAAACCCTCTGGTCTCAGAATCTTCGTTTATCACATGCCCATTACTATATTCACTTGGCAGGATACTATAAGGATTGATGAGATAATTTGATAAAGCAACTGGCACAATACCTGGTACATAGGGGTATTCAATAAAGATACATGTTCTTAGACTGAAGCAAATGTTACCTATCATGAGAGACCATGAAATATATACTGATGCTAATATATCAGGGGCACATTTTTAAGGTATTACCTTAAATATATAATGACAAAATTCCTTTCTATTTTAATAACTTGCTATGTTAAGATGTTTATTGTAAAAATTTGAATTGTCTTCTACCTGTCAGGCACTATGTTCCAGGCATTAGAGGTACAATAACAACAAAAAAGGTAGACAGAAATTATTGTTCTCTAAGCAGAGGAGATAGATTATAAGCAATAAATAACAAGAAAAGCAAATAGTGTGTATGAGGTATGTATATTATATTCATGTATAAATCTAATGTACAGGTTCATGAATGTATACATCCAATTAACGTTACACAAATAAATACAATCCACTCACTCCCCAAAACAGCACGTGGTTTCCATGTATACCTGCCATGTTTTGATCAAATAACCTTTCCAAATATTGGAATAGTTTATAAAATAGAACTTGAAACATGTTAGTCAATAGTCTAATACTCACATGACAATAAGCATCAAATTTAGTTAATTTAAATAAACACTCAAATAGAAAAAAAATAGACATAGTTTTAGGAGAAAAAATAAAATTGGACAGGAATATATGAAATCATTGGGGTATAATTAGATAAGTTAACTAGAGAAACAATATTCAATTCTTGTCTCTTACCAGAAGTTTAGGTTGGGAGCTCTAAATGTGAGTTTCATTGACCTATTGGTACCTACACTAATAGTTTTAACAGCTGTGAGAAGCCTCTAAAATTAGACGCAGGATGTTGTATGTTTTTGTCCTAATCCCCCGATTCTCAGCCCTGGGGAAAGATTAATTCACTTTCATGAGATATTCAAAAGGTTTGTGAAGAAGTACTCATTTAGGCAAAATTCATAGAGCAGATACTCTCAGGAGGTAAGGTGCATGGTTAATTCTTAGTTTAGTGTGCTATGTCTGATCCTATGACAGGCATCATGCCCTACCCCTAAATCATCCCTCAGTAAGAGGATTTATGCCAAAAGTCAAGCAGTCATCGAACTCACCTATAATGAGAATGTTTTAAACACATACCTCTTGAGGCACATGAAACCTTATCTCTGCTCTCAAGGGGAGATTGACACCTAAAAATAATAAGATTCTAATGTTATATGAGTCAGAGTGATATAATAAACAGTATTATTGGCCTTTTGTTTATTTCATTTACAAATACTGACTCTAATTTTATCACAACGTCTCAAGTGTATAATATGTGTATCACATAGTCTTTGTACAATAGGAGGCCAGGTCAGTCTTGGACTCAAGTAGTAACAACTTACATGTATAAGGTATCTTATTGCCTTATTGTTTCTTTAGACATATTGCCTTATTTCTCACCCAAAGTCAAATGATCAAGAAAATGATGAAACCAGAAAAGGTGCATAAAATGAATTGTCAAAGTAGCATATTTAAAACATAGGAAATACCTCTGAAATGATACAATTAATTTTGCTTATTAATGACATTTTAGTCATATTTCAGCATTTGAATGTCCTATGTATAGTGGCTTTAAATGGTTAAGTCTGATCAATTCCCTTGATAGAATGATGTGATCAAAACAGTTTCCATATCCATTTACCAGGTTCTCTGGAGTGAAAAGTACTATAATATTATTATTATTTAGGATAGTTCCCTTTTCATAAGCTCTTGTTCTCAAATGACTGCTACGTATCTTCAGGTTATTCTTATCTTAAGATCTCAGACATCTGAGACACTGATTTCTTTTCTTTTATAATTTTCTGAATATTTTCTTTCATCCAGTTCAGTCTGTTTTTATTCCTGTTACAATCATTGAGAAGAGTCTTTAAGCATGTAATAATTTTTCCTTGAATAGCCTATGCCATCACCCATTCTATCATCTCATCCTATTTAATTACACTTTGAAAATCTGACAGTCTTTCAAGTTGTGTTTTTATCAAGATTCCTGGCTTTATCCATCTCAAGATTTCTTCAGTTTTGCTGGGATCTGGTGGGGTGAAGCAGGGGAGGCAAGGGATGAGATATCGGAAACTTCTCTTAGGAGACTCCCTACTCTCATTTATTGCTCATTTTGAACTCTGCTGAATTAATAAGCACAGCAGGTAAATATTTGAAATCTCAGACAAATCACAAAGAAATCAAAACAAAAAGAATGGAAAGTCTTTGACATGCACTTACCAACTTAATGTTTTTCTCTTTTCATTTTTCTTTTGTTTCAACGGTAACATTTAGTTTTTAGAGAAAATCTAGGATCCATTTCAGTTTAATATTGAATTGCAATGTTCAGAAAGATGTTTTTATACACAGGTTGATTATTGAAAAAATAATCTTTCTAATCCAATAATAATATCTGATAGTTCTAGAATACTAAAAATAATACTGGCAATAATAATAACAACAATGATAATAATAACAAGGAATATGTTCAGCACTCTGCTAAGCTTGTTCTAATAATTATCTACTTAATCTTTGCAACAATGCGATAAATATTATTAATAAATGCTGTCAATATTAAGCCACTGGTGTTTTAAGTTTCCTGATATATGTAACCAAATCTAATCACAGCTGAAGATACTTGTAGAAAAATTACAGACATTAGTATATTATAATATAATTTGTAAATATTCTGTCAGTTCATTTCCATCATTGTGAAATGTCTGTTATCCATGTTTCAAATTCTTATTAATTCTAATTTTAAATTCCTAGCCAGTTTTGGTGGCACATGCCTATAATACCTTGGCATAATAGCTTGGGATGCTAAGGCAGGAGGATCTCAAATTCAAGACCAGTCTCAACAACTTAGTAAGACCCTGTCTCAAAATAAAATAAGCAAATAAGTAAAAGGACTGGGAATGTAGTTCAGTGGTAAAGTGCCCCTGTGTTTTATTCCCAGCATCAAAATATAAAAGAAATAAAAATTATATATCATGAACAAAACTCAAGTAAAATATATGAAGCATATTAACATAAGCAACACTAAGACATTGGGAGAATAGGGAATTTATAAATTTACCTCTTATTTTATGTGTATTTTAAATTTGTGTTATATACATATGGATTGTTAGTATAAATTTATGTATCTACTTATTTAGTTATTTATTTGAAGGAATATTCCTATAATCAATAGAACCTATGATATGACCCAGGATATGAAGAATCAGGACCTGCAGTGGTTACAAAAATGAGCTATCCTGCCTGATTTTGAATGCTCACTTAGAAGACTTGGGTTACTTGCTTTGCCTTTCTGTGTCTGACTACTTCTTCTAGGGAAACTAGCACCACTGGATTATTATGATGCATAGAAGAGATAAATTGAACATGCACAGTATGTGCATTATATAACAAACTGTCATTATAAGCTACAGATAATAATTGTGGTATGAATAGTGTTAGAAATCCCCTTCCTAATTCTCATCTCTTTCCCATCTACTCAAAGTAGCATCTTTGCAAGACTGTCAAAATATCTCAGATGTCTATCATTAAAGCTGCATTATATCAATTTAAGATTCTGACTCTTTAAGAAGATCAGGTTTATAATGAAAGTATTGCTAAGGAGATAATATTTTAAATCACTAATTATTTTATACAATGAAATCTAACCAGACTTATAACAGAAGTCAACAGACTTCAGTCCCAATGCTGCCTTTGTTTAGTTATGAAGTGGAAAGCAAGCAACTTTATCTTAAGACTCTTCAGGAACCTTTTCACTCAGGAAAATAATTCCTATGCCAAGGTTATATTGATATATTTACAGATATTTACAAAGATCCAGGAATAGGAAACTTTGTCTTTAAATATATAGAAAGCACACATAACACAAAAAATTGATACATCTGACCATTTGAAAATAAAATATTTCTTTTAACAAAGGACATGGCAGAAATGAGATAGTTAAGCTATACAATGTGATGCTTTGGAATATGTTTACAATGTGGCATGCTTAAATCAAGTCAATTAGTACTTTATATCCCATAAATATATAAAATTATGATATCAATCAAAATAATTTTTAAATACTCACTCTTTTCCTCTATTTTATTTTTCAAAGTGGAATGATTCTAGGACTTAATCTTGGACCTTATTTTTTCCTCTGTACTCTTATTTGGTGATTTAAATAATTTGCAAATTTGATATATAGCCCTGATCTTTGTAGACCCAACACATATCCAACAGTCAAATTTACACATCTATCATTTTGTGTTCTCACCAACACCTTTCTCGTCTGAGTGCTCCCAGTCTCAGTGCACCCTGGGGAGTCGACCTGAGGCATTACATACCCTGGGCTCCACACACCTATGTGCATGAAGCCATGTTCTTTTGGCTTACCTCCCACCCAGGGTACATCCAGTCCACACACTTCCTATCTTCACAGGCACTACACTAGTCCAGGCATCAACTGATTCTCTGAATTACCACAATGTCTTGCTTTTATTTGACATCTGTCTTTCCTCTGATTTTGCCCTGATCAACTCTTCACATGAGAGCAAAAGAGAGTATTTAAATCAGAAAATCCAATGTTTCTATATTCTTCTTTATTTATTAGAATTGGGAGAACATTTATGATTCTCTGTGCTCTCTGATTCCATATGATGCTATTCCTCTTTCCTTTTTGTTAATGGTGCTTCAGGTATAAGTACCCCAATCTGATGTTCAGGAACATGTCATTGTGACTTTCACAGTAAATGTTCTCTTTGTCTGAGGTGTTCTTCTCTGTCTCCTGAATTGGTTGGCTTCTCCTGCTTTTGGTTTTAGATTAAGCATCATTCAGTGCCTCCACCTCAATTACTGCTATACTTTTTGACTTCTGAGAAACACTCCCCACCTCCTTCTGAGTGACCAGTTGTGCATGTCAATGAGTTTGAGGAGGAGTAATACATCAAATTATAAAATACTAAGTTCTAACTTTCCTAAATGTAACTCACCCTATACTTTCATAATAATGAAAACTCAGTTTTTCGAAAAAAAAAAGTGAAAGAAATAGTCATCCTTGTTTACTTACTGTAATTCTCAAAGGGGAATCTTCAGTATTTTGGATGGGACAATCTTTCCTTGGATGGGGCTCTAACAAACATGGCAATGCCTTTGCTAACACCAAAGCCACCTCATCAATTTGATAAGCCAACTAGACCCATACACATTTTCAACCACCAGTTATGAAGGTTGTATTGGACCCTGGTTATTGACCAAAGAAACAGTTAATAGATTCTGTTAAAAAAAAAAAAAAAAAGTTTCCTCTCTGTAAATACCATGTCACTATGATATGGTTGATAATATTACTTGCATGAGAGAAGACAGGAATCTCAGAAAAATATAATAATTTGCCCAGTAAGTGAATGATGAAGGAAATAGCAAGATTTCAATTTCTATGTATATTATATTACTGGTGCACATATGCCAATAATATGGAAGCAAATAATGTTAAGAATTAAAATATGATTACAATGAAAGGGCCATGGATTTAAAAATGAATGTGACATAACATTTTATTCTATGGTTCAGGCACGGCTTCCTGAAAAGGGGAAAGTTAACCTGACTCATAAAAAAATGGCAAAGCACTTAAAAGATAGAATGGTAAGGTTTGGGCAGAGGGATTACTATGAGGAAAAAATGAAATATGGACACAATAAATAATCAGATTTGACTATTGAGGGTAGGAGGGTGCTAAAAACTTTTTGGAAACACAGGATATGTCTATATTGTAGAAAACCTTGAAGAATATGTACTCAATTCAGGGAGGCAATAGGGAACATTTGGAGGTTTTCAATAGTATCAATAGAGTAAGTAATTGGAAAGTAAAAGCGAGAAGATAAAACAATTAGGCAGCTTGAGTCCCTTAGGGATAGCTTTCTTGAAGTTTAGTTTAGTTTCCTTCACTGAAGTGAAGAGGTAGAGACCAGCCTTGGATTTGGGCAGTATTTGAATACTGCTTACTCAATTACTTGCTATAAAATTCTGGCCAAATATAATCCTTTCTCCATTCTGGTTTCTTCCATCTGTAGAAAGGATTTAATTGTAATTATGTAACAATTTATATGTTGATGGGCATAAAAATCACCTAATAAACTATAGCTATTACTATAAATATTATTACATTATTTGCTTCTTGGAGGACAAGTAGCCTAAATGGCAGAACACATTAACATTCTTAGACCCGGGGAGCACATGAGAATTCTAGGTTTTGTGCATGAATTCTGTTATGTCATCCCAGAGAAGAATGAGATGCCGCCAATAAGTGAGTCTTAACTTCGTGTATGTGTGTCCTGGAGTGACAGATACCAGACTACTATACAGTACACACTAGCTCTTCGATGTTCTTCAATGATGTCTGAATTAAAACTTGAAAATACTGTTTCAACCATGAAACAACCCAAATAGAGCATTCTCTACTGACTTTCCCTGAAATCCTTTGACAACCGTTGGGAAAGCCAGAAAAATAGGATTAGCTGTTTGGATTTCCTCCATTGCCTTGGTTATTAAGCCAGAACTTTAAGCTAAGCCATTCTGAGGCAGAAGAAGAGAAACAGAAGGCTAATCTATTAGGTAGTAAACTCAGACTAAATATTTGTGTAAGCTTCCTATGCCAATCAACTTTAGGAACTGAACTCTCTTGCTTAAAATCATTATCCAAATTCTACTTTATTTTTTCCAGATAACGTTAGGCTAGGTTCTCCCTGGAATATAAAATAAAGGGAGGATAATTAATAATTACTAAACTAAAGCATCTTGCTTAAACCTCTTTTTATTCCTTATTTAATGCTCAAGTACTCCAAAGAAACCTAATAAGATTAATCAACTTAAAATAGTAAACAATGATGACTTCAGTTTTTCTTAGCTCTGTGCTAAGTACTTTAGAAAGTTATGTGGCTATTGAGCTCTGGAGCAATATTTTAAACAAAGATCTAATTAACGTCACTATGCTATACTCACTCTCCATTCTTCCTCAATTGAGATTTTACTTATTATTTATTTTAAAATCAAGAGAATAGTACTTCCTGCTCAGGAATGTTTAAAGAGTACCTGAGGAAATAAATGTAAATAAAGCAACTGTGAATCCTGACCTATATTAGAAATTCAATAAATGAATATTTTGTTATTTATTTGCAAAATGCAAATACAAATAAGGACCCTGAAGATTGCTACTGAACGTCAGAAATTATCAGTAGCTATTTACAACCAGAGACTTGCTGCTATTTATTTAGTGTTTATCATACACCACGTTCTTAGCTCTCATTCTCAAAATCTGTAAGATGAATATTATTGTCTTTGTTCGGATGAAGAAAATAAGTCTCAGTAAAGAAAATCTCATCTCTTACACAAACTAGCTGGGGTTTGCCCCCAAGTTTGTCTACTTGCAAAACCAGATCCTTTAAAAAAATTTTTTTTCTCTCTGCCCATGTCTGATTTCAGTCTTTTCACATCCAAGGCCTAACCTAGCAAGCTTATTCCAAGAATCTTTGTACTGTGTAAGGTGGGGCTTGTTACAGCTTGCATTTTATACTTTTTATTTTTTTAATTTTAAATTTTATTTATTTATTATTTAAGAAAGTGTCTTTCTCAGTTGCTAAACCTGACCTTGAACTTGTGATCCTCTGGTCTCACTTGAATTACAGGCATGTGCCACCATGACCAGCTCTCCATTTTTTTAAGAACTACTTTCCTGCCTTGCATCCAACATCACTGAGTTATCAATGAGAGCCTGATGAGATCCCAATAATGGGACAGAACATATTTCCCTCCTATTAGATCAATGAATTATATATGTGGAAGTAGCATCTGGTGCAGGAAAAGATTCTTAAAAAACAGGTTGATTGCTTCAAGGATTCTGGCACTCGGTTGTTTAATAGACATTATTAATTATCAAATATAAAAGAAACTAAGAAAATATTCTTTCAAAATATTTGTAAGGATTCCCCACACACTGTCTCTACCCCTTTCCAGTGTTGTCAATCCTCACATCCCGAATTGTGTTTGATTAGTGTTCCCTCCTACCTGCATCCAAGATACTTTAACACACTACTGGAACTGCTGCTCTACTTCTCTGAATCCATCTCCATAATATAAGCTCTTGAAAAGCAATGTCCACGACCTTCCTATTCATGTCACATCCCTAAAAATTCATGTTTTCTGACTTTTCTGGTTTTGAAATAAAATAACAGTCTCACAGATTTCTGAAAACATCAAATGGTGTTGGCATAATGGTGTTTCCAGAATCAAACCTACTAAATCTAAATCATTAATTTTCCTCTACTTCACATACTGAGCTACTTTCATCTGAGAAATTATAGCCACAGCCAGGAGAAATATCAGGACTAACATTTTATATATTAACACCAAAGCCAGTTGTATTCTAGGGTTTCTGAATTTAAACTAAGAAAATCTAATTTTCTTCTTTTTTTCTCCTGAAGTCAGTATTAATTATTGTATAAAACTCAGGAATAAAAGATAAAAACTATTCTAATCCTTTCACAATTTCCCTAGGGTGTTTTGTAACATTCTTATTCCCTTCTCCTTGTAGAATTTATCTTTACTTTTAGAACTTATGTATTTTCCATCTTTTAAGACTATCAATTATGTGACCTTAATTCTGGTCCTTCCAGAGTTTGTCTCTGACCAGCAAGTTGGGATACTTATATCAATAGATATGGCTACTGATGCAAGAATGAACAATGCCAGGGGTCCTTGAATTAATGAATGGCACAGAGTTTGCAGAAGGAAATAAATAAAACAGTAGCATCAAGAAATGAGGTAGATTTGAAGAGACACAGATATAGTTCCAGATAATTGGGAAGCTGAGACCAGAGGATCACTTGTGCCCAGGTGTCTGAGGTCAGCATTGGGTAACAGAGTAAGACTGGTTTCTAAAGAAAAAGAAAAGAAGAGTAGAGAAGAGTAGAGACGAGAAGAGAAGAGAAAGAGAAAAGAAAAGAGAGAATATAGGAAAGAAAGAAGTCAGAAGAAAGGGAAAGAGAACTAATCGCTTAATCACTTTCTTAAACCTATAGAATAATCATACCTGGATCTGTTATCCAGTCTTGTGAACCAGTTATGGAAACATCCATTCTCTTCTTGCCAAAGTAGTTTAATTAGATTTCTATTACTTAAAAGTAAAATATGTAAGCTAATTATCTTACCTCTTTTCCTTTTACCATATTTCTATTCAAATACTGTCCAACTTTTCAACTTTTGTTGTGTTGTCCATGGATTTAGTTAAATAGGTGTTCATGTAAAAAAAAAAAAAAACAATAGATAAGTATATATACATTTCAGAACTAGGGATTGAACCCATGGGTGCTCTACCACTAAGCTACATCTCCATTCCTTTTAATTTTTTATTGTGAGACAAGTTCCTACTAAGATTCTTAGGCTGGCCTTTTACAGTCCTTCTGCCTCAGTTTCCCAAGTAGCTAAGATTACAGTCATGCACTACTGAGCCTAATAATTTTAAACATTTTTACTAAGCTTATTGCAGGTGTTGAGACCAAGGAGGACAAAAAGATCAGAAAAGATTACTTATAACCTCAAAAATCATCCAAACTAAAGGAGAAAGCCAGAATTACATATATAATTTAACCAGAAAAATACATAAAAATTAAAGGGAAAATATTATCCTATAGGTCATGTGTGATAAATCTACTTATAAGAATCACATCCACTTTTCAATGTTTGGGAAAATGTTTCTGAACAATGTTCATTAGGAGCATATGGAACATTTGCTCCTAATGAATCCATATGACCTAAATGCATTCTATAAGAAATTAATCATTTTCCCCAATAAAAATTTAAACTTACTCAGAATGAAATAATCAATTGGTTTTGAAGTTTATTTCAGAATTTAATAGAATATCAGGAAATAGTTTTCCTTATCTGAGAAACTATGGTCTAATGATACGTTTTGCCTGAAGTATTCAGTTCAGAGGGATCTCTAGGAGTTGGCCAGCTGGGGTAATAAAGACCATCAGGATTGATGATAATGTCTGGGAGTGGGTGACCATGTCTAGGGTCCTAGTTGTTATTCTTACTTTTGAGTGAGTGAATTTGTCAACTCCTTTTCTGAGAGCAAGTTTTGACTAACGAAGTAGGGAAGAAAGTAAGAAACTTCTCTGGACAAAGAGGACAAAATATAGGAAGTAGACAACAGGGAAATTTAATGCATATGAATTAAGAACAACTTTCATAATTTTTCCTCAGTCAAAATATGTGTCCTCAAATCAGAAATGGGAAAATGACATTTAAAAAGAAAAATAAAAAGATTAACAAGTGAAGGATTCATATTTCCAGTTGTAAGAGAACACAAGTTCTCAGTTCTGTGAGACCATGTTTCCCCCTCTTTCTGTATCTCTCCCATTCTGGTGTTCTGGAAGTTTTCTACCTTCCTCTTCTCTATCAATTTCTTAAGATTCTTCTGATGAGAATCTGAGTATAGACTGTGCCTGGCCAGAAAAATAATCCTTTAGTTAAACTGGATTCCAAATCAGAAAACAAGACATTAGCAAGTTTTAGACTGTGGGTAAAAGATAAAGCAACATACACAAGAACACAAATTTTTTGTAGTGGGGAGGTAGTGGGGATTGAACTCAGGGCACTTGACCACTGAGCCACACTCCCAGCCATATTTTGTATTTTATTTAGAGACAGGGTCTCACTGAGTTGCTTAGCACTTCACTTTTACTGAGGCTGGCTTTGAACTCATGATCCTCTACCTCAAGTCTCCCTAGCCACTGGGATTAAAGGCATGTGCCATTGTGCTCTGCTAAGAACACATTTTTTAATATAGTTATTTTGTTGTAATGTTGCATACTCTTTCTTTGCCAAAAATCCAAATCTTTATAATACCACTCATGATACTCTCATTTTTCAAACTAAATCCTCATTGATAGAGCAATAAATATGATGAAAAGAAAACATCTGATGAATTAATTAGAGAAAATTTCATAATTGACTTTGTAAAGGTAAACTGATTACCATCAATCAATTCTTCAAGTCAACAATTAATCACCTCATCCTTGTCTGGAAAGGAAGTGGGGTGAACTTTATTGTAAAACAACTGTTTACCTATAAAATAGCTGTATGAGCCTACTGTTGTTATAAAAAAACAAACAAACAAACAAAAATACTTCCTTCTGTACTTCCCCCAAATAGCTCTAGGAAATAGTTGTGATTAAAAAAAATAAGATCTTATGGATTTTTCTGGATCCTCCTTATGACACTGTGCCAAAAAATCACACAGGTTATAAGAAGCCCTGAATTATCTTGGTCATATGCATTTTGTACATACCTTCTTAGACAAGGTCACATAAAGATATTGAATAAAATCTTTCTATTCAAGCTCATCCTGGTCAAAAATAAAAAGGATTAGGTGTTTATCAACAGATGAACAGATAAAGATAATGTGGTATACATCACGATGAAGTTTACTCAGTCATGAGGAAGAATGAAATCATGTCATTTCTGGGTAAATGGATGGGATTGAAGAATATCATACTATTTGAAATAAGCCAGACTCAGAAAGTCAAAGGTTGAAAGTTGTCTTTCACATGTCAAACTAGGGAAAAGAGAAAGCAAAAAGGAAAACAAAATAAGGTGGTGGGATGGGCAGAAATCTCATGAAAATATGAGGAAGAACAATAGAGTAGATGAAATGGATCCATAAGGAGGGAGAAGGGGAGAATGTGGGGAAATGAAATCTATCAAATCATGCTATGTCTATTTACAAATGTAGCACAATGAATCCAGCACATGTATAATTATAATAACAATAACAATAATGGAAGGGAGATCAATAAAGTAGACCAAGTGGATCTGGGGAAGGTAAAGGAAAATGAAAGTGATGAAATTATGTTATGGGTATGTATTAATATGGCAAAATGAATCCCACTATTACCTAAAATTATAATGTGCCAATAAAAATATATTAAAAAATTAAAAATTAAGGGAAATATTAAGAAAAAATAACAATAGAAGTAATTCCAGTAAATAGATCAAGAAACATATTCTATATCAAATTGAATTATTTTATGCATCCATAATAAAAAGCAACAGATAAATTAGGAATACAGAATATTTTTCAGAAAAACACATCATTGCTTATTTAGCATACTGTGATTCTCTTTAGGTCCTATGGTTTACTGTATTACATATAATATCTCTTTGATTTTCTTTGCAAACATGCCTGGTGAAGCCTATTTTGATTTTCTGAATAAATATCAACATTGGTTTTCAGCAGAAAAGCAGTTGATAAATAAATAGAAAAATGTTTACTACTTAGCAACTACAGGTCTTTTATTTGCTACTCTGAAAAATTTCCACAAATTTGATGGCTTAAAACTGTGTGATTTGTTTTTAATTCAATACTACTATACATAACTAGCCAGGATATCACTACACAAACACAAGGTGTCAGGGAGCTTGGGTTTTTTCAGGAGCTCTAGAAGAGAATCCTTATGTATTATCCTTACAACATTTCTATAAATGAAAAATTATGCTAATATATGTATGTGGATACATATACATACTAAATATATATTAAATTGGAATATATTTAAAGTACACAGTTGATGGCATTTGCCAATAAATTAGATGTATAAATGAGAAAACAAAGGAATCAGGGACCTTAAATTTCTGTGATCAATAACATGTTTACTGAGACAAAATAACTCAAATAAGGCATGTTTGGAGAAAAAAACTAAATGTGAACATCTTCAACCTAGAGGTGGTTTTTGAAGATATAGGATTAAGTGATACCAGTTAAAGAGAGTTTTAGAGGCAATTAAGCAGTGGATGAGTATTAAGTCCTAGATAATGACAGCATAGAAAGGGTTAGAAACAGGAGGAAGAAAACTCTTCTATGGAGAATGATGAATGTTTAGAGAGAAACAGAGAGAGAGAGAAAGAGAGAGAGAGAGAGAAGAGAGAGAGAGAGAGAAAAAAACAGGAGAAGACAACATCTTGTAAATCAGAAGAAAAGATTTTTCCCCAAATGAAAGGCCAGTCCACATTATCAAATGTTAACTGATAAAGCAAAGATTGAATTTAACCATTGGATATATCAATATTGCATTCCTTGGTGACTCTGACAAATGAGGTTTCAGGAAAGTAGTGGAGTTGAAAGATTAAATGGTGTGGGCCTGGGAGAGAGAGTATGGAAGTTTAAAAAGTAGAAAACAAAAGAAAATATTTAAAGTAGATTTAATTTTGAAGGAGAAAATAGAAATGAAAGAGTAGTTACATACTGCTCCAGCTGCCAAAACAGAATACTACAGACCTGGTGGCTAATACAACAGAACTTATTTTCTCACAATCCTGGAGGCTACACACAAGTACAGGTTCAAAGCGCTGTCAGGGTTGGTTTCTGGTGGGGCTCTCCTCCTGACTTGTACACAGTCACCTTCTCACTGTGTCCTCATCTGACTTCTCTGTGGTCATGAAGAGAGAGATCTCTGGTATCTCCTCCACTTCTTATAAGGACACCAATCCTATCATATAATGTCCCCCCATATGACCTCTATTAATCTGATTACCTCCCTAAACACCCCGTATCCCAGTGCACTCACTGGGAATTAAGGCTGCAACATATAAATTTTAGGGGGACACAATTAAGTCTATAACAGAGAGGAATGCAGAGTTAAGGGAATGTTTTGTTTTGCTTTTTTTAAGTGTTGGGTTTTAGTTATTTTTTTCTGATGACAATGACAAAGTAAAGGCAGGTTAATATTGCAGGATAGATGGAGATAATTGGAGCCAGCTTCTAGAAATGAGATTAAATCTAGTGTACAAAGGGAAGGCATGAACTAGGATCAGTTCATCTCTTCCACAGGGAGGAAAGTGGAGTTCATGGAAACAGTTGTAATAGGTCAGTATATTTGGTGGTGAGATGGTGAGAATATTTTTAGATTGGATGTAATATTTTCCATTAAATAAAATCTATGAAACCATCTGAGAGATAAGAAAAAATTTTAAAAGAATAAATGAAGTTTGAGGAGAAACAAGAAAATGAAAAATAGACTTTTCAGAAAGTAGTAAATTGGCTACTGAAATATAATACTATTTCTAAAAAGTGCCATGGATATATTTAATTTTATGGTAATAAATGTAAAGTAGCATCAGTTAGTAGCTGTCTATATTCAGCTGCTCTGTGCTGATTTGGAGTATAGATTTATACAGGTTAGAATTTTTATAACGGGAGAACGCAGGACAGAGATAATAGCAAATGCATTGGAGACTATGCTAAGGAGTAAACTTAGTGATAGTTTATACTATACAAAAGGTACAGTAAAAAAATATTAAAGAATGTGAAATAATAGTGAAAAACAGAAGTGACCAACTTATTGGAGATCAAGTGGTAAGTCAAATAATTATTAAAATTGGAAGATAGGGAAGGTAAGTGGTAAAGATAGAGGATAGGGAGCTACAGTACCAAGATTTGCTCATTGACATTGATCTCTCTCTCTCTCTCTCTCTCTCCCTCTTGCTCTTACTCTGCATGTGGTGTGTGCGTGTGTGTGTGTGTGTGTGTGTGTGTGTGTGTGTGTTTCTAGGAAATTAAACCAAGTGCCTTGTACATGCTAGGAAAAGACTCTACCAATGATCTATATTCCTAGCCCCAACAGAGTTCTTTCTTTCTTTCTTTTTTCTTTTTTTGGACACTTTAAACTAAACTCAAAATGGATCAAGGACTTAGGAATTAGAGTTATTTCTAATGTAAGATCCAGAGAATGACAAGGGAGAATGTGATCAGGGTGATATGAACAAAGACATTATCAGAAAATGAATATGAAGACACTAGAAGCCAGAATGTTGGGTTAAAATGGGATGCTGTGATCAAAATGAATATAGTGATGAAGAGAAAACATCAAATGTTCAAATCAGGAGTAAGGAAGAGGTTATGAGGG
Organism: Sciurus carolinensis; assembly: GCF_902686445.1. NCBI lineage: Eukaryota > Metazoa > Chordata > Mammalia > Rodentia > Sciuridae > Sciurus > Sciurus carolinensis. The sequence goes on from NC_062223.1 coordinate 92,881,481, forward strand.
TCATAGATAACTAAAATATCTGATATTCCAAGGTACAGATAGTTTATGCATCTCTTTGTATTTGTTTTAAAGAGAAAGAGTTAGTTAATATTGGTCTAGAAACTGCAACAAGAAGCAATGTGGATCTCTACCTGGTATGTAGGAAGGGATTAAAGGACCAGAATTGGAGTTTTCTGGATATGGCCAAGTTAGAAAGGGAAGATAAAGGAGATATATTTGCCGTCTTTAATCCCTGTGATTTGAATAAATTCTTAGAAGTGATATTTTTCAGGGCATGGTAATTTTACCATTTTCAAAATTGGCACTCTATGGAAGTGGAAAGAGAATGTTAACCAGTGCATTTTCATTATGGAACATTCCTTACCTTCTAACTTAGCAGATTATGGAGGGTGTCCCTACCATCAGTCTATTTGTCTTGCTATGTGAGGGAGATCCCTCCCCAAAATTTAATTTGTGGGAATAGCTTATAAATGTGTCCTGGGAACAATTTTGATTAAATCCAAATAAATGATAAATAGCATGCTTAAGTCCATTTATATTTATTTCTCCTTTGTTAACTGTGTTGGCAACACCTCAAAATTTAGGGCTATCTGCAAATTTCATTAGCAAGCAATTTATTCCCCCCTGGAGATGATTAATAAAGAGGGAAAATAAAACCTGACCTCATGCCAAACTCCTGCAGCCCCCCTACTAGCCACTTCCTCACAACTGGACGGGCTCCCATTTATCACCACCTTCATTTGCACTAGCTCAACCAATGTGCCAAATGATGTGACAGTGTTCAAGTCCAAGCCAACTTGAAACAGGTCAGAATACTAACTTTTCTGAGACACTACACTACATGCTTCAACTATAATCCCAATAAAACTCAGACTGTATTTCACAAAGCTACTAGCTTTGTCTTTCTGCAAACAGTTACAATGTTTGGCATCATGTATTTTTTATTAGCCCTTATAGCCATATTACTGAGTCTATTGTTCTCTGGGTGTTTTTAGATGCCCTTTCAATATGTGGGACTTAAAGAAAAAAATAGTACTGACATCACACATATCACGTAACTTTGACTACTCTCTTCTGTTTGAAGTTTTGCACCCTGGCTGCTTTTCTTCAATGCTTGGCATTATTCCAGTTCTTAATGATATTTCAAATATTCTTCTAAGTAGTTTAACAAACGTCAGCCCATTTTTCCTGCCCCTAAGTGATTATGAGATAGACTATTCTGATATTAATATTCTTTGAGTTTGAGTTTAAATGTAGCCATGGGATTAAGTGGATTTGGGTTGCTTTCTCTTTGTTTCCCTCTTCAGATCTTTTGTTGAAGAATTTTTGCATAATTGATAGAATCAGTTGTGCAATTAATCTGATTTGGCTATGAAGGCTTAGAACATTATATTAATCATTATTTTTTCAAGTTTGCTATTTCTTCTATTGAATAACAGATTCTGTATTTTTGAAAAGTCAAAAGTCAGTTTGAACTTTTGCCCTACAAACCTGATTCAAAAACAGTTCACCATAAAAAGCACTTTAACTCCAACAGCTGGAATTTTGGGTTGATTTTTCACTTTCTTTTTCTTTGCTTTCTTATTTGAACCTAAGAGTAAAATTTCAGTATTATATATGTTAGGAAAATTGTGTCTGTGATTCAAGCTCATCTGGCTTAACAGAATACCTGGAACCCTTATTGATTTTATGTAAACACTGAAAGGAATAATTTTATTCTTTCAGGATCATTTTAAAAATATCTAATATATCTATGTCACCAAAAAAAAAAAAAAACCAATTACTGGTAGATACCTTTCAAATTATCATAAACAACATATATTTTACAATTTTGGTAAAAAATGAAGGAGGTTAAATATTGCATCAACTCAGAAAAATGCACATGTCATTTTAAATAAATTTGTCATTAAAAGAATATCAGACAGAATACTTCATGTTTTCCTGCAGCACTGGAGAAGCACCTTGTTATCCTATTAATATATGTACTTAACATTCAACCCTTTATTGGAATATAACTAGGTTTTTCCAGGGACCTAAGAATTTCAGAAAATCTTTCATGAAAATTAATAGACTAGTAGCCTGATTTTTCCTGTGTCTCATACAATTTTGTAGATAAGTGTTTTCATATTTCCACTTAGGGCTGGGACTATAGCGCACTGGCAGAGTGCTTGCCTAGCACATGTGAGGCATTGGGTTCAATCCTTAGCACCACATAAAAAAATAAACAAATAAAAAAGGCATGCTGTCCATCTACTACTACAAAAAAATTCTAAAAATATTTTCACTTAATTTTTATCATCAGCGCTATATATGTAATGTATTTGCCAGCCTGCTGGTAGGATCAGGGTATCAGTTATCTGATTTTTTTGTCATCAAAGTTCCAACATTTGTACAATTGCAAGTAGAAACCAGTCATTGTGACAGTAAAAAAAAAATGTACTAAGTAACTGATACTTATTCAATTAATTTCCGATAAATATAACTGTATACTTAAAAGAACTCTGGATCTAAGTTGACACTAAGTTTTAATAGTTTTTTAAGGCAGTGGTTTCTCAGCTAGGTATCAAAAAAGTACAAGTAATATTTCAAAGGTAAAGGTGAGTTCAAAGACCCAATGAGAGATGAAAAGCAGCAAAGCAAAATATTAGGATTGAGAAATATTTTGGGAAGAAATGTCAGAGGCTATTGTGTATGAGCGATAATAGCTAATGCTAGACAGGAAGCTTGGAATCCAATGTGTGTATAGAGTAGCATGCCAACAAGTCAACCTTTCTACCTTTCTAAGACAGGAATTGTGAAGTTATTAAGGAATTGAAGGGAAATTACATAACCATAATTGAGCTACATACCAATCTGCAGGAAGACTCAATGGGAAAATAAACAGATGAGAAGCTGGGAAACTAGTTAAATGAATATTGCAAAAGATCAGGACAAAAACTAATACAAACACATATTAAATTTTTTACTGAGATTCTAATATCTGCTTAACACTTTTCAAGGTAATCAGAATATAAACTGATCTAAAAAAAATCAAAATCTCCAACTACATAGAGAAATAGGAGACAGAGTAAAACATAACAGCAAAACAACCAATACCACCATACCTAACATACTGTTAGGAGGTGTTAAACAGAAGGATCAGAAACATGGGATGGGGAATGAGGAGAATACAATTTTCAATAAGCAGTCAAGGTAAGCCTTGTTTTAAAAGCAACATTTGAAGAAAATCTTGAGGGAGTGGGTGAAAAGGGTATCTGGAAGAAACGTGTTCCCTGCAAAGGAAATGACCAGGAAAGAAAACTTAGAAGAAGTGTGTTCATCAGATTCAAGACAAAATCAGAAAGCCATGCTGCTGAAGCAAGGTGAATGAAGTGAGAGGATGTGGGATTGGACAGAAGGAGGATTGGGAAGAAGTTAGGGGTTTGATGGAATCTCTAAAACTTTTGCTTTAAATGGAGAGTTTGTTCAGGGTTTGGGCAGAAGGATGACTTGATGAAATTGATGTTTAAAGAAATAATAAGGTTTTAAAGAAATAACTAAGTTTTTTTTTAAAAAATTAAGACTTTTATGTTGAAAATAGAGTCTCAGACATGGCAGGACCAGGTAGAAACTGAGATGCCTAATTCAATAATATAAGATTATAACATCCAAGTGGCAAGGATGTTAGCAGTGAAGGGCATAAGAAGTGATGAGGAGGACCTGGATTTTGATGGCACTAATAGAAATGGAAATGTGTGAACTAAGTGGAAATTGAAATGGTTTGTGAACTGCAAATACAGGATGAGGGCAAGAGACTTCAATCTCTATTCCCAAGTTTTCATTCAGATAGATGGAGAACATGGAAATGAGTAATTAGGAAAGAAGAGCTAGCTTGGAGGAAGAAGAGCTAGTTTTAATCAAAAGTTAATGGATTTTCTCAGGTCAAAGAACTCAGCAAAAATTTGAAAAATTATATTAAATGTATTTACACACACATGCACATGCACACATTTATGGGTATGTGTGTGTGTGTGTATAAAATTATAGACAGATCTGAGCTTTATGGAACCTGTAGCTTAACAATTTAAAGGGTTCTCTTCAATAAAAATAAAGTAATATTACAAATAAAAAATTGGGGTATCCTGGACAAGGTCCATGAAAGTGACAGGTTCAGCTTAAACTTCACAATGAATTTCTTTCTGGTTATACCATATAAGAATGAAATCTCCAAAAGAATTAGGACTGGATATTACTTTAGGAGAAAATTAATGTGGACACTCATGTAAGGTGGAAGTAAGTCTAACAGAGGATCCAAGGAAAAGCAGCTCCACTGAAGTTGAGGTTTTCAGAGTGAATGACTGGGATGATCAAACGTTTGTAGTTGGCTATAGGAAAGGTTATGTGCTGGATTCAAGGAGGTGTGACCACGGAATATTGTGATTAGAAGCCTATTTTAGTGAATCTGCCAGATTACAAATGGTGACAAGTGATACAAAACTCAAAAAAATGGGCTTATTAAAGAACTAAGTCCATGATCACTCCATTTTCTTGTTTTTCGTTAGTAATAGTAATTATCAAACTAATCACTGTTTTAGTACTAAGTATGAAGATATACTGATTCTGTAAATACATTAAATGCCTTACCCATGAGAAGCAACTTAGTATAACTCAGACCAAGGACTCCCTAAAATCCCCAGAGACTTTTGTGCTTCACTGATCTATGTGTCTTTGAATAATTCATCTGAATTTACTTTACAGTTAGCCTCCTCTCTTTAGGATAGCTTGTCTTTCTAAGAGCTCAAGAAAGTTAACAACAACAACAAAGATCATCCATTGTTACTTACACAATTAATAAATTTTCATTAAAAGTAACTTTCATCAATTCTCTCAATTATCTTATTGTCTAAGATAATTGGCATAGGAAAAATGAAATATCTTTAAACTTCTCTATGTTTTACTTCAATGCTTTTCTTATGTTTAAATGATTTAATAACATTATGTGTAATTTTGTCTATGTTTATGCCATAACATAGGGCAATTTAATAGTTACTTTTCTTTTCATGAATCAATAGATAGTATTACTAGGTAATAAAGACTAGAAGCAAAGGAATAAGATGTTAAATAATTTTACCACAGATATTAGTTACAAAGTTCTAAAATAAATTCAGATATATGATTTTAAACACTATAATTTTTAAGCCAAAGCTTGCCTGTTGGATACTTTAATGACTGTCTCTCCCAGTGTCTTCACCCTTTCTAACTCTTGAGGGCCCTCTGTATATAACATGCTTAATTAAATCTCTTACTAATGGCAAAAAAAAAAAAAAAAAAAAAAGATCTCTTGACTTTATGTCACTTCTTACCACTGTTTTATATCCTTTCTTTTTACACAGTCCATTTTATTGGAATAATTTTTATCCTCACAGATTTTACATCCTTGTCTACAATTGATGCGTAAACTTACTGCAAGTCTGGTTTTTCACTTTCCTATCTCAAATGAAACAGCATTTTATTAGCAAATTCAATGATCACTTGTTGGTTTTTTATTTATATCTCTGAAACAAAAAAAAAATCCCTATCTGATTAAATTATGTGAACATTATGTGAATATTATTTAAAAATTGAGAATAAATACAATCGGTTTCTGTTCGGTATGAACATAAACATCAAAATGCCAAGACTGATAATGAGATGAATCAGTTCAGATACCCTACACGGAGGTGGTTCTATTCTTTCTCAGTTTTTCAGTTTACCCCTGAACTACTTGGCTCAATGATATTCATAGGCATAAGTATTCATAGAGGTACATAAAGGCTAAAGTTGTGTGGGTGATAGAAACAGCTGAATGTTCTCTATAAGAAAGGAACAGTGGATTTGTGTAAAAAAAAAAAAAAAAGTAAAAAAGAAAGTTCTAAGAGATGTAGGGTGTGACAGATTGTCTTTATCTTCCTACTTAGTGATCATGAGACATTTTATAAAGATATCAACATTTTTCCAAGACATTCACAGTGGTGTTGGACTGCTTTTGTTAACATTTTATATCATTATTATTTTTAGTATTTTTCAGAATATATGTAATTATCAGCTAAATTTTACTTTATTGATAATAAACTGATTCAAGTATACTACCTTTTTTTTTTTTTTTCCACAGTCAGGTCACTGTAAATACTATTTCCACTGGGTGGACCACCATTCTCCCTCACTATCCTTCAGTGCCCTTACTTAGCATGGCTAATTCCTATTTTTTCTTCATGCCTTAACTTGATCTTTGAAAGCTCTCCCTACTGTTTACTGTACAACTAATTTCCCAGCAGTTAGTGAGCATGACCTTTTCAAAAGGCTGCCCAGATGAGTTATCCAATCTAGCCCTCATGGAAAATTTCTGCTGTGAAAGGTGAAAGAGGTATTCACGATACTCCCAAAGGGAGAACAGGTACAGGTGACCATAGTACTAATTCTCAGGGTCTTAGCATGAGAAACTAGAAATGGATCCCCAATTCAAATTATATTTTGCTAAATATGCTTCTTTGTTGTAAATGTGTTATATAATTTTAGGTAACATGGGCACTCACACACATGGGTTTTATTTTGTCAAGGCTATTGCTTTACTTGATATTTTACTGTCTACAGTGTTCCCATGAAAATTGTTCATGCTACAACTATGATGTGCATTTGCATGGTGGCTGATTCTTTTACACTTGAAAAACTAATTAAATACTCTGCTTCTCTGAATTCTGAGTAATTAATGAAGTGTGTAGGAATTAGCAGCTGGAGGTAGCACACTGTGATCTTTTCCTCTATCATTGTCCACAGTTAGTACTTACAATAAGCAAGAGATATTCATTATTTGCTTTCTGTAGAGGCTTTAATGCAAAAAAAAAAAAAAAGAATAAAGTGGCTCAGTTGCGTGAGTTTAGTTTTTGTTTTTCTTCTGCTTTGCTTTTATTTCTTCAATCCTGAGTTCAATGAGGATCTGCATTATAACATAAGAGGAATTCCATGTAGTTAGATAACTAAAAAGCTCCCATTACTTGAATGTGCTGAGCTTACACATTATGTACCAAGGAAAGTGAGAGAAGATGTGCTGTCTTTTGCCACAGAATTACTGAAAGGTTTTGTATCCAAATTGTCAATTTTCAAAATTCTCTGCGTATACTGGCTGGAACTAAAGGCAATGTAATGTCAGAAAGTTAAAGTACTATCTTAAACAGATGTTTATGGATATTTTGATCCTACAGAAACGCTGAACTCCCAGTGCACCCAACAAAATTAGGTATGATTACTGTTCTAAAAGAGTGCATGTCCACTTTTCACCTTAGTGTCTGCACAATTCCTACGCTCTGGGTTCCACCTCTTATCAAGACCCCTGACCCAGAATCTTGACTCACTATCTTAAATGAATCATTTCCCCCAATTCTCTTCTGAAGAGTCTCTATCCATGAGGTAAAACTTCTTGAGACATTTTTCAGAAAACAGTTTCAATTCTGCTTTCTGTGTTGGATTATCTATTAATCTGTATCCAGAGATGGGTCTCATGATTAACCTCATTAAAATATTTCACAACATCACACAACTCTTAGAAAAACCAAGATCAGAGCAATTTTCTGTCTGCCACAAACCAGTCTGGGCCTAAGAGTGTTATATCATATGGTGGCCAAAGTGTGTCCTAGGTCTTGTGAATTTTAAGTGTTCCAGGATCTTTCCACAGGAGAGAACAGAAATTTGAACATTCTTTCTTCGAAATGATGGCTGCCAACTTTCCTTTCTTAGATAATAAGTGAAATAATACAGCAAACAAATCAAGGGCTGAGTTGGACAGCACTGTAAGGAAAAGACACCAGCAACCCAACAAGCCTGGAAAAGTGTTCTAATTGACACAAGGTACCAAAGCATTTATGTTAATGTTAACCTCCTAAAATAAAACCTCAACTCTGCAAATGTCACTGCTTTCTGAGGTTCAAGGAAGTTCAACACAAAAAAAGTGGATTCTCTTCAGAAATAAAAGGAATTATAAATTAAATCTGATTAAAGAACTTTTTCTCTGCCTTGAAAATTGTTGAAGCTCCTCCTTTCAAGGAACTAGAGTCGGCTTCAGTCCTTCACTTGCTGTGATGTTAATTACATACCTGTCAACTTACCTACTCTATTTAGAAGGCGAGTTGCACATTTTTCCAACAACCCACCACTTAGTTCTCTTCCAATTTTTAAATAGTGCTGACTGGTACTTTTTAATTAAGATTTGACAGTTGAAATTTGCATTCCAAAAGCTCTTTGAATTCCATGGAGTTAGGCTGCCTATTTTGTCCCCCACATACTCCACAGTCATTCGAAGGCCACTTTGCTGAATGTATGATTTCCTGTGCCTGGGTTTCAATAGCATGAATTCTGTAGAATATAGACAATTTGACCTTTAAACTATTGTAAATGATCATTTGTGATTTGATGTTCTGTTAATGTACTATAATTTGGCATGGTGGAATTTGTGTAATTGTTAAGATACTTGTCTTTTTCTGATACATTTTTAATTTATATTCCCTACAAGTGAAGGAATTTGTTGCTGCTTACTAGACTTTCATCTCATAACTCTGTGGCTAATGCTGAGATTTTGGAATGTATTAAGTTACAGGGCCTATATAAATTGAGAGCTAAACTTTTGGTTTACAGAAGAAAAACTGAGACTTTTGAAAAATTATGCTAATGCCAACTTAATATTATCATGATAAACATATTTTATACAACATGTAACACAAACAAAAGCTATCTGTGAAGATATGGGGGGTTATTTTCTAATAGTTTGCAGGCATGTAAAATAGACCTCAACTGTCAGATATACTGGTTACCAACTACGTTGATAGCAGAAACAACTTTTTCGAAGCCTATAAAAATTTAAAATATTTTAAATTTTATATCAAAATAATACCATGTTACATATCATAAACACTGATGCCTCAAATAACAGAAAGTAACATGCTGTGGGGGAAACACATCTGTTAACCTAAAAAAGGTGTATTTCTAAATTGTACATAATTGTATAATTTTACTCATGACTTAGGGAGAGTATATAAAAAGCACTAAGTAATTAGTCAAAGCAACTAATTTTATAAAATTAACACAGAAGGGTTATATTTCAAATCACAGAAATTGCTACAATCCCAATCTATCAGATACCAGTAATAATAAGAAGGGTGGATTTGTATAGAGTAGGGACCCTTGTTTCCTCAAATATTCATCAATTCCACTTAAACACATCAAGTAAAATTTTACGATGTAGGTCAGAATAGTATTCCTAAAATGCAGAATTAACAGCAAGACAACTTCAACATATCCATCACAACTGAACACATTTTACATTGAAATACAGGACTATATGTTGAATGATGAAATTCTCCATGGCATTTTTACAGGATTCAAAGTCTACAAAATAATATATGTTTTTGTTTAGATATGAGGTTTCCCCCAAGACTTATGTGTGCAACAAAGCAAGTAATTTTAAAGGTGAAATGATTGAGCTATAAGGACCTTAACCTAATCAGTATATTAATAACCCTGATAAAGATTAACTGGGTGTAGACTATAGGCAGGTAGGGTGTGGTTGGAGGAGGTGGGTCATTAGAGGCATGCTTTTGGGATATATATTTTATGAGTGGAGCTTAGTCTGTCTCTCTCTCTCCTTCCTGGAGGAATGTCCTGAGTTGCTTTTCTTCTGCCATTCCTCTCTGTCATGATATTCTTCCTCATCTTAGGACCAGAGCTATGGAGCTGGCTATCTAGGGATTGAGACCTCTGAAATCATGAACTCCAAGTAAACTTTTCCTCCTATGAAGTTGTTATCATCAGGTCTTTTGGTCACGGTGGTGAAAAAACTGACTAAAACAATATAATGTTAAAAATATGCAGAATATATTACAAAAATTTGTAAGTACAAAGAACCAGAGACGTTTGACCAATTCTCAAGAGAAAAGGCAACCAAAAGATGCTAACTCTGAGAAAAAGCAAATGATGAATTATCAGTATCTTAGGGTTACCCTAATAAAATACCACAAACTGGGTGACTTAAATAACCAAATTTATTATCTCACAGATCTGGTATTCAAGGTCAAAGTGTTGAGCTTGGTGACTGCTATGGCCATTCTTCCTACTTAAAGATGGTTCCTTTCCCTGCATCCTCACCTTGTCTTTCTTCTGTGCCCACAGAGAGACAAAGATTTCTAGTGTCTCTTCCTTTCCTTGTTCAGTTTGTTGATTAACCTTCCATTGCTATGGAAAAATATCTGAGAAAATCCACTTAAAGGAGGAAAGATTTATTTTGGCATATAGTTTCATAAGTCTTAGTCCACTGACATTTCGAACCCAGACCAGACCTAAACTGAGACTAAAAATCAAGGTGAGGAGTTTATCATGGAAAAAAATTACTCCTAACCTCATCAAGGCGAGGAAGCAAAGAATGAGAGAAGAAATGGTCAAGGACAAAATATAACATTCATGGGCATGCTTCCAAAAATCTACTTCCTCCAACTGGCCCTTTCTGAGATTCTACCACCTTTCAGTAACGTATTAGATTATGAATTCAACCATGGATTAAGCCATTGGTGAGGTTGGCGACCTCATGATCCAATCACCTCCCATTTATGAACTCTACCAGGTTGAAGATCAATATACAGGCTTTTAGTAGGCATTTTAGATCCAAACCATAAAATGAAGACATCAAGCCCTATCACATTAGGTTTCTATAGTTACGATCTCATGTATTTATCTTCATTAATAACCTCCCTAAAAATCTCCATATACAGTTCCATTGTATGGTAGAGTTTCAATATTTGAATTTTAGATTGAAAACAATTCAGTCCATAACAATCAGACAAAAGCTTTAAAATATCTATAAAGACCATTTTTTAGATAAAAATAAAGGCAAACACTTGAAATAATTTCATAAAGTAGTATTAAAGTGTATAATTGATGACATGAAAAATAGTCACAGGAACGATTTGAATAGTAGAATAGAAGTGATAGATTAATTGTGTATGAAAATGAAGATAGGAAAATAAAAATTTTTCCTTCTTTAGGAAACAAAATACAAAAGTCTGAAAAATAAATAAATAAGGAATCATGACTTATTTGTCATTATTATACCAGTAGGAAAGTAGAAATGATGTAAAAATTGCTAAAGAAATAATTTTTGAAATTCATAGAATTTGGTGAAAGATTTTAATTTCAAAATTGAAGGTCGACATGTACAAAGCAGGGAAAAATCAAAGTAAACTATTCAGATGCTTCAAATTCAAACTGCTACAAAAATAAAACAAAGGAAAAAATATTGAAAGCCTTCAAATAATATTATCAAGAACAAAAGAAAAGATACAGAATAGCCAAATATCAAGAAAAATAGAAAAACAAGAGAAAGAGAAATGTAAAATATGTGAAAAATATAAAAGTGTATTTTTCTTTTCTTAGTTCCTTTAAGTATATGTAAATTGTGGATGTATAATTAAAATATTTGCTGGTTACATTTTCAAGTTATGTAAATACAATATGTATGATAAAAATAGCATAAGGGCACAGGGGAAGTAAAAAGAAACCTCCAAGATTGTAAAGCATCTTTTATTCTTACAAAATTGATAAAATGTGATCTACAGTTTATAGAAGCTTATTTGTGCATATTATAATCTTCCCACCAATGAGAGAGAAATAAAAAAAGAGATAAAGCCAAAATTCAACAGATAATTTAAAATAACACATTAAAAACATTCAAATACTCAAAAAGAAGCCAGAAAAGAGGTATAAAAAACTAAAATCAGAAGGGATAAATACAAAGGCAAATTTTAAACCACATCAACAATAAAATTAAATGTAAAGTTCTAGCACAACAATAAAAATAGAGAATGCCAGATTGGATTAAAATAATATCTATCCATAGCTTTGTGATAATAAGTAGATAAATTAAATTAATACATCATGAACCAATAATCCAAAAGAAGTCATTTTGGCAAAGTAATAACAAAAAATATACTTCAGATGAAGGAATATTCACAGGAATAAAGAGATGCATTGCACAAAGGTAACAGGTTTAGTTTTGCATAACAATTCCATACATAACAATTCCAAATGTGAACGTACATAGCAACAAGCACCAGAACTCAAAATACAATTTACAGTCTTGTCTGTGGGTTCCATATCCATGGATTCAGTCAAGTGCAAGTCAAAAATGTTCTCAGGCCTGTGATGATTGGGTCTATACTGAACACGTACAGGCTTTTTTCTTCTCTGTATTCCCAAAACAGTATGGGATGCAACTGTCTATGTTGCTTTCACATCATTTAGTTATTATAAGTAAGTTAGATATGATTTACAGCATGAAGGAGGATGAAGGTAGATTGTTTGCATAGTCTATGCCAGTCTGTACAAGGGATTTGAGCATCTGAAGAAGATGAGTCTTAGAACCAATTTTCTGTGCATTCTGATAGATGACTATATGTGAAGTAAAAGCCAACAAAACTCAAGGGAGTAATTAATGAGTTCACAAATGAAGTTGGAGACTTCAACAGTCCTTGCTCAATCACGATCAAAGATATCTCTAGATCATTTTGTTTATAAATTCTGCCAACATTAAGTGAAGAAGTAATACCAATTATGCTTAAACTTTTTCTAAAAAAATAGAAAAGGATCATCTAAATCTCATCCCCATTTTATAATGCCAACTCTTCCCTTACACTGAAAGGAAACACAGTCATCACAAGAAAAGAACACTAACTGTAGACCTGAATCCCTCATAAATATAATTGTCAACTCTCCCCACTAGGTTACTAGCAAATCAATCCAGCATTACGTAAGAGGTTAATGTTATGACTAAATGGGGTTTTCCTAGTAAAAGAAATCTGTTTCAAAATTCATAAAGCAGTAAATGTAACTCATTATATGAAGTAATTAAATGTGGCATGATCATCCCATTATGCAGAAATATCATTTCATAAATTCCTTCTTGCTTAGGTGAACATTGGGCAATCCAATGAGGCCCACCCATATTATGGAAAACAATGTAGTCCATTGATTAAAATGTCAATCTCATCCAAAAACATTTTCACAGAAAAATATTTGACTAAATATTTGGGTATCATGGCCCACTGAGTTGACATACATTTAACCATTGTATCTCCCAAATTACTGTAAAAATTCAATACAATTTTAATCATTATCCCACTGGTCTATCTCCCTGCCACTTTTAGAAAAGTCACAAGAAAAATTACAAAATTTGTGCAGAAAGTGAAGGATATAGATTATTCAAAACAGCTTCAAAATTAAACAATTATTTTAAGGGCTCTTATCTAAACATTAAATATAAATCTATGTAATATTGAAAACAGAGTGATATCTGCAAGAGGATAAATACATACTCAGATGAGCCATAAGAAATACAGCCAAGAGACTAACATGTGTGCAACTGATTGATTTTTTTTAACGGAGGGGCAAAGTAAATTGAAGAGAAAAAAACTCAGTTTTTGCAACAAACAGTGCTTGAGCATCTTGTGTGGAGCAAAAGGAGGATGCAGAGAAGAAGAAAACTGAAAAAGAAGGCACTAAATAAAAGAAAAAAACAGAAAAAAATCTTTATAAAGGCCTATCCATGCTCATATAATACAAAAATTTATTGAAAATTGCATATTTGTTTATAAATACTAAACATCTCATGGGTCTGGAATAAAATAAAAGGCAAAATATCTATGGTTTTATATTAGGCAAATATTTCTTATGAACAATATCTAAGAATACATTGATAAAAGGTATATTAATTTGACTTTATAAAAATTATAAACTAATTCGTAAAACTTGTTAGAGAATGAAAAGGGAAAGCTACAAACTTTGAGAAAGTGTTTGCAAAACACATTTGACAATGGACATTTTATCGAAATATACAAAAATCAATTAAAAATCAATAACCAGACAATAAACAAATATTTAAAAATAGAAAAATATCTGACCAGACACATCACCAAAAAAATGTGAATATATGGATGGCAAAAATATAGAAAAAGATGTTCATATCAATAAAGTATGTGAAAGGCAAATAAACATTAAAAGCAAGTTATATTTCCAAATATACAATACTTCAAGAAAAAAAGAACCTGACAATACAGAATACTTGGGAAGAACCTCCACTTTTGATACAAATGCAAAATGCAGCAGACATTTTGAAAAACTTTGGCATTGTCTAATAATTGTAAACCTTTACTTATTTTAGGATCCTATGAACTTATCCTAGGTCTTTACCTAAGAGAAATGGCCTGTTCATACATGTTTACCATGACTTTACTTGTAATTTTTCAATACAAGCAACAGCCAAAGTGTCCTTCAACTATGAATGGATAAACCTATGTGGTACAGTCATACATATGCAGCAACAAAAAGGAAATCAGTGATATGTGAAAAAACATGTGTGCATTGTTGTAAGTAAAATCAGTCAGGCAGACTCAAAAGACTGCATGCTACATGATTCCATTTTTATGAACTCTGTGAAAACAAGTTTATAGCAACAGAAAATAGATCTGTAATTGCTAGAGGCTGAGATTTGGGGAAGGGATTATCTCAATGGAGATATCACAGAGGTTTGTGTTACATGGACTGGATGAATCTGTCAGAATCATGGAACTGTACACCAAAAGTGTACATTTCATTCCTTTAAAACAATAAATTAAGTACATTACAATAAAATGGATCAACACATTACAATTTAGCCTCAACATTGTTGTTTGCTTTATGGTTCTAACTCTGATCTCTTGATTTTCACAAGTCACAATGAGAAATTCATTATTATTTAATTCTCCTTCATGGAGTCTGAATTAGAACTACACACCAATGCTTAGAAGTCAAGAGAATAAATACCATAAGTTCAGGAAGGCAATTCCTGAACTGAGAGGCAGATGACCGCTTATCATTCTGGTCCTGTTATCTAAGTGCTATTTGTTCTTGGACTAACAACTTGTGAGTTTGATTGTGTACTTGCTCTGTTTGAAACATTAAAGGTTTAGCCTAATGGGCTTTTATACTCTAGTCCATATTTGACATGCTAAAATACAGGAGGATCTAAAGATACTATCCCTGAATTGGTTCTTCATTTGCTTTTAAAACAGTAACTAAATTTTTTACTTTCAAAACAATCACTAATTTTCCTGAGTCTTTAGTTCTTTATCTGTGAAACTGGAAAGGGGCAATGTGATATTAAAAAAAAAAAAATCAAAGTTCAGGAAAAGCCATATCCTCCTTCTCTCTGTGATCTTGCCAGCTCCACGTTTCACTGCTCCCCCTCCCCCACACCGACCCTGGTGGCCTGAGATTGATAGTCATCTACATTTCTCTATTGACAGGAGGGGAACATGGTAAAGGTCACTCATAAAGTATTACCTTCTCTGGAGGGCTCTCTGCTCTCACCTACACATGCCTCAGGCCACAATCACCTTCTCAACTGGCTGCTGACCCAACTTTCCTCCCAGTCAGTTTCCAAGTTCTAGACTGGGGGTAGAATTTGGGGGGAATCCAAATACTCACTTTAGTCACAAACAATAATGAGAGAGTAAATGTTTATTCTTCTGAGGTAAAGGGTTGGGGGACTTTGAATTCTAACTTTTAAAAAATTCACTACAGCCTGTTTCAAGCTGCCAGAGTGATATCACTATATGCAAAACTGGGAAGAGATGTGCATTATTGGCTCCAGCTCTAAGAAACCAGTAACTGTGGCTCCAGAACACTATTAGCACAAGCAAACAGAGGTCATATTAGTCCAATCAAAGTTTTTAAGCAATAAATACAACGCTCGGAAATAAATTATATTGCTACTGCTTATCACCAGTCAGATTCTCAAATATGTAAAGGCTTGAAATTATAATCTATTGGTAAGGTTGTGCTCAAAAGTATTGCTGGAAGAGCAATATAGTATTAACCCACATCAGAGAGACTGTGACTACATCCATGAACCAGGTATGCACATATTTATCCTTAAATAATCCAACTTCATAACCAATCAATAGATACTAAAATATTGGTTGAAATTTGTCAGCAAATAAAAATTCACAGATCTTAAAGCATCATAGATCACTTTCTCATATATTTAAAAAGTCACCTTTAAAATGGGAACATGTATAGTAAATCTCATCTAAATCAGAAAATCAAATTAATATTGTCAATTATGTAGAAAGTGAAATCAGTTGCTTTCTGCTCTGAACAGCACAGGATACATCTATCTAAATACTTTCTTGCTAAACGAACATGAAAATATTGAAGGGTTCCTGATTGCATTTGAAATTTTAAAAAACCATTCAGATCTATTAATTTATACATCTAGTATGGTATTTTAAATTGGCTTTGTGAGTGCATTATTTGGATGGTGCTTATGTGGGAAAGTATTCTTCTTAGAATACTTTCTAAGAAATATTTAGGGGTAAGGTATTATTACATCTGCAACATTTTCTTAAGTGGTAAAAAGTATAGTATGCACCTCTTAGAATGAGAGTGATATAATAAATGAGAAAGGTAAAGAAAATATAGCAATTTGTTAATGATTAGTGAACCCAAGATGTTCACCAAACTATTATGTTATATACTGTATAATTTTGACAGTTCAATTATATTTTTTCATAAAAACTGAAAAATAACTCAAACGTGAGCTTAAATACATACAAGTGTATTTGTTATAGTGTTGATATAACAAAATGTTTCAAACCCTTTCAATGTTATGAATATAAATAAATAAATGATGACATCTATAAAATAGAGCAATTAAAGTGAAGATATAGATTTTTTATTTACTGTAATGGCCTTTAGGTATTGAGATTTTTAACTAACTTGATTCTTTTTTCTCCTCCCTTGTCTCTATTGTCTTTGTTTTTTTTTTTTCAAGTTAAATGTTGGTTTGTTGCAGATTTTAAAATTTGAATATATAAAAAACAACAAATCTGACATAATATTTTTAAAACACAAAAAGTGTCAACTACTATTTACTGGATATTTGAAAATGTATTTTCCAAGATCCCAAATCCCAAAAAGAAAATTTCCTGTCATTTCTGGGATGTAAATGCTTCTTAGTGTGTATTTTTCTCCAAGTCACAATATTTACCTTTTCGATATGTAAGTGGTTTCTTGATTTTTATTACCTGCTTTGCAGTTATTACATGCACTTATAGCCAGGATTTTTACAATTGTGTTCTGGAAATATGGTAGCATTTTACTAGAAAAAATAGGATCTAAATATTTTTAAAATAAAATTATTTTAAATAACTGGGTAAATAAAATTTTTAAAATATCAAAATATTATTCTTTATTTCTATCTCCAGATTACATTCACTTTCTAAACATAATTTTATATATTGATTCCCAGTGCCACCGATTCATATATAAAAGCAACAACCCACAGTGTCACAATGAAAGAAATTATGTTTATGAATGTTAACTGTATGAAAATACTTTGACTTCCCTCAGTCAGTGATTCCACCCAATGCATTACATGGAAGCTTTGTCCTTGTTTGCTTCCACCATATGAAATCTATAATATTTTTTTCATTTTAATCTATGAATTTGTTTTATTACAGCTTGTTTTACTTTAAATATTAAACTATAACTCAATGCCCTATAGAAGATCAAGTTTCTTTTTAAAAGTTTTCCTTTTTACTTGCTTTTTTCCCCTAATATAATGATTCTGTGACACCAGACACTTCACAACCCCAGTCATAAACCATCTTTGGTTGATCCAGGCCTATACTTTAGGAATAATAATATGCCCTGACCTCTTCCTGTCTCTTGTGATAAATTGAGGACTTTGTGTACCATATTGTTATCTTGAGCACAACTCTGTTTTCAGACTTTCTAAATCCCTGGATTATTTTTAAAGCATCAGGAAGGTTGAAACTCAAAACCTTTGAAATGGTCCTTTGAGGGATAAATCCTATATACCTTTAGTGCCCCAAACAATAATCTCTGTTATGCTCTCTGGGCTCACTAGAAATAGAATCATCATCATAATAAAGCCTCTGAGATCAGGAGGCACAGTATGGAAGTAAAGCCATGAATGCAGAGCTCATGGAGCTGTCACCAATGGCTCCTATAACTGTTTCACTGCCCCAAACTGCAGGCCTTGAAACAGCTGTTTTGCTTCCCCTTTTGGAAGCACAGAACTTCAGCCCAATTCCCCATGGCATCTTTTTAGAGCTCAGCGTGCAAGTCTGTGCTCCATGGTCTGAGCAGCAGGATCATTAAAACCCATTAGAAGCCAATGACAAGGTTCCCAGCAGACCAGAGCTTCTCTTTTGCATATAGAGGATGAAACTTCAGAACAAGCACTTGCAAAGACATGGTGGATTTAAACCCTACAATTCAAGGTACTGTTCATGCTGAAAATCATCCAGGAGGCATCAGAATAGGGCAAAGAACTTTGGGCTTGGATTCCAAACAGAAAAGGTCAAATTGACTCATAGTCAAGTGACTCCATAAAATACTTAGCATTTTGTAAAGATGGAGAGTAATTATCATCTCTATCTAATGGGTTTGTTGTGAAAATTATAAAGGAAAAAAGAGGTCAGCATACTTAAAATGTTTGTTAATGTATGCAAATAAAATAAAATATTTTTATTTGCCTTAAATATTTAACTCTATTTTGTAAGTCAGAGAAGAGGTGATTCAACAGTGACAAAGAGTTAGGGACAGGACCTCTTACTGGCTACTGGACAGGACAGACTGCAAGAAGATCTTCCCAGTTCTCACTGTCACCAAGAAGGTTTTTAACAGAAGTAGGTGAGTACAGGAGGAGTGAAATAAGAATGAAAATTATTAAAATCATTTCCATTCATTGGTGCTTAATGTCCACCTGGTCCTACGGTAGATACTTAGAAGTATATTTTCTCATCTTCATGTAACCTTACAGGGTAAGTATCTTTAAGCACCTTTTAAGGAAGAAGACAAGAATGTCTGGAGAAAATAACTCTGAAGTTCTTCCCCATTAAGTGACAGAGCTGAAGCAAATCTCTCACTCCACTTTCCTTGTTCTGTTATCTGTAAGTGATGGACTGATGACAGAGAGAATGAAAGTTCTTTGTACGTTTCTGAAGTTGACAGTTGGGTGATTCATGAAATCACTCTTGAAACAAGGGAAAAGGGAGTGGAAATATTGGTTTTAACAAAACTAGATTTTGATAATAGTCATAGCTAAAATTATGAATGCTTATTCTTTTAGATGCGATACTGAGTACTTGACAGATACTTTCTCCTTTATTTCTCACCATCTACCAAATTTTTTTATTTTTATTTTTTTTATTTATTTATTTATTTTTTTTTTTTTTGTGGATGAGGTTAAGGGAAGAGACACAGAGATGGGCCACCACCTAGGTTTCTCTTCAAGCTAATCTCACTCCCAATTGTAGGGAATGAGATCACAGATAGTCTTTAGCTGACAGCTCCTTTGGGGTGGCACCAGATGCAGACAGCTACTTAGCCCCAAATCCCACACATTCAAGTCTCCTTCAGTGACTGAACAAGATGGGTGTACTGATATGACCGGCCTTATATGAACTTTAGTGAACTGTTATCTCTCTAGGAGCCCCACTTGTTTGACCAAGAGTTCATCTGTTTTAGCCTGCATGTCATTTTTTTTTTCTCTACTTAGTCCTGCACCCTTACTGTCCCCTTCCTTTCAGTGTTAAACAACTTATATTCCAAATGTTGACATAGAATCTGCTTCCAGAGAACCCAACGTGTAACAATTGACAATGCTCAAAACATATAAGGAATTGCTTTAATAAGCCCCAGAAGAAAGTATGTATCAGAGATGATGCTAGACATCAAGAGTGTAGAGGGAAACCAAACCTGCCACTGGGGATATGTAAGCAAACAGAAAGTGAAAAGTAAGGCAGTAAGTACGTGAAAAATGTAATGAGATAATTTCACAGGAGGGATTGCAAGGGAATCTCCGTACCCCATCCAGATGTGAATTTTAAAGGGAAGGAAGAGTGAAATGCATAATACAAACTTAAAAGATTTTAACTTAGGCTCTGCATTCACTTCTAAATTTGAATTTTAAAAATGCTCCAAACAATGACAGCACCACTAGAATAAGTACATTGTCTTTTAAAGTGATGATTTTAGAGAAAAATAATTTTTCACATATATACATTTTTATATAATTAGGCTTTCTCAGTCCAACCATTAAAAATTTATCCTATACTTTGTTATCTATCATACTATCATATTTAAGATACTAACTTATTATACTACACTCCAGTAGTCTTTCTAGCTAAATAATGAAGTTATTTGGGGACATCTTGTCCATGAATATACATGCAATTCAGATGACTATATTAAAGAGAAAGGACCTGGGCTGACCCTTACTAGCTATCATCATATTCTCCTATGCTAATTGGGGATTGGGGAATGACATCAGGATCCATTCTACCCATTAGTTAAAGTTCCATTTTAGAAGTAAGTTATTCAGATTCTGTGAACAATGACAACCTTTAGCCTCTCATCATTTCCCCATACAACTTTGCTGTAAATTTTTTTTCTTCCTCTCCTTCCCACTCCCTCAATAAATGTCCTACCCAGCAAAAGAAGTCTGCTTTTACAATTACAGTTTTTTCCAAGTCTGCAAGGAATAGATTGAAATCTCAACTTTGACTTCCCATGTCTTCCTCTCCTGGCCCCCTCTTCTCAAACTTATAATTGCATCCTCTGTTCTTGGAAGACTGTACTGACAGTAGTTTTATGACCCAGGATTTTTCAATTTCTTATCCAAAGCCAACCTCATCTCAAGTTCCCAAATTTATGGGCATAGGAGATGACATATGGGATTAAACTCTTGATAGATTTCCAACAGTGACCTGCCTTTGCCAGTAGCCAAGGCTTTCTGTTGAGAGGAAATGTGGGGAAAAATGCCGAAGTTGTGCATTTGGGTATCTTTCTCCCTTTACAGGCACATCTCCTTGACCTTTCTGCCCATCATTCCTCAGCACCCTCCACTCGAAGGTAGATTTAGTTTTTTCAATAACTCTTAAGTGTGAGGAATTAGCAAACCATAAAATTCTCATGAAAAATAAGCAGTGGCTAATATAAATTAAAGCATACCACTTTGGACTGCAGAACTTGACTGAATGGCCATCTGTTCTCCTTACTGTTTTCTGGGTTGTATTGTTGTAGTAGATATTTATTGTTTGAAGAATTACCTTTCTCCACCTGTGCACCCCTCTAGCTTCCTCCCTATCCTTGCCTACCAGCAGAGACTAATTGTAATGTTTCCCTTCCCTTTTATTTTTTTTTTCCCCTTGGAGATTCCAGTAACCTCTTTCTTTCCATGGCAAAGAATTCTCATTTGGTTCATTTCTCATCATCTGTGAAGCATAGCTTCTTCAAACATATTCATTATTGTCTCCTGGACTTCATCCAGTTTTCCTCATTGGTTTCAGGAGAACTTTCCTCTCAAAAGTGCTGGGAATGGTAAAATCACAGTAACAAATAGTAGTATACACAAATGCACTATCTAGCATCTAGGAATATATTTTACATTTTCTTAAACCAAATATAATATTATAAACATTTATACATATTATTCTGAGCTGGATATTCAAATATAGAGAACTTCTGAATCTTCCCACTCACTGAGGATTACAAGTACCAATTTATTATTATGTGTCTCAGAGGGCACCTAAAGTATTTACACAATTATTTTGAAGACACTTTCCCCTTACAATGATAAATATGGGATATTTTAGATATAGATACCAGTCTAAATTTATTTCCTTTGTTGATGATATAAGTTCAATATTAATTTATACTAATGATTTCAGGAATTTACTTTTAAACTAGCAATTATTTTCTCTGCTACTGAATCACTACACTTAACACAAATTTATACCTTCCATCATTGTTAACCTGGGATGATTAAAACACCATAACTAAGTCTGCATTAAAACTTAAGTGCATATATTTTCATGCTGTGTCTTAGATATCAGTTCACATTCACATTGGGTAGGTATATAGGTTTTAGATCACATCTTTTATTCTTAAAATACTATCCTATGTAATTTTATTCAGAAGAGATGTAATCTTCCCCCCCACCATGATGGGTAAGAAGGCTTTTAGAATTGGTTTTGTAAAATTGTTGCTTAATTTCTATTTAATTTTGGCTGAATGCTTGCAGGATCCTTTCTTAAATTTTTCTACCCTTCAAATTCAACAATTATGGTTTTCCATAAATAGGTATTTATTCTTTTAATGAAAATCATATAAGCCTGCCAAATATTCTGATTCAATTTATCTTCAGTTTTTTACTTCTTTTCTATTCCTCTATTTCTGTTCTATTTATTTCTATATTGCATGTTGAATATCAAATATCTAGGTGATTTTTCCAATTTATAAATCTTTTCTTTGTTCTCTGAATACTGGGAGAATTTTTATATGATGTTTTGTATATCTGAGAGATGTTTTCATTATTGATTTGGATTTGTGGTGTTGTGTGGATTTTACCAAAATAGAAGTTTGAAATCTCTTGTAGCACCATTTCTCAAGTTCTGCTTTTATATTTCAATAGTTATTTCATGTAATAAGCTATCATATTGTCCTAGCATCTTCATTAATTTTATAAAACTTATTTTGATTGTAAAGCAGAACATAATGGAACTTTTCCTTCTTACCCATTAGTAATGTACAATTCAATAATGTAAGTATATTCACATTGTTAGGAAGTCAATATCCAAATATCTTTTGTCTTGCAAAACTGATTCTATACCCAAAGGTGTTGGTCAGATTTTCATTACTGTGACAAAATAACTAAGATAAACAAATAAAGGAGGAAAGACTGACTTTATCTCATGATTTCAGAGATTTCAGTTCATGGTCTCTTGGCCATATTACTTTGGGCCTGTGGAAATAAAGTACATTATGGCAAAAGAAAGTGATGGCGAAGGCTGTTTACCGCATGGTGGCCAGGTAGCAAGAGAGAGAGAGAAAGGGGCCAGGGAGCCAATATACACCTCATGGACAGATCCAGTGAATGAGATTCCTTCTACTAGTCCCTACCTCCTAAACTTCCCATTACTTCCCAAGAGTGCCACAGGCTAGAGACCAATTCTTCAACATGTGACTTTTGAAAGATATTTAGAATCAAAACCATAACACCAAGAAGCAATTACTCCCCATTTCTTCTTTCTCCCAGGCCTTAGCAAGCAGCATATTTCCCTTTGTTTCTCTGGATACCTCAAATACTGGAATTATGCAGTATATGGCTTTTGGTAACTGGCTTATTTCACTTATCATAATGCTTTCCAAGGTCATCCATGCTATATTATGACCAATAACCCAATATCACAGAGTAGGGGAAGTAATAAAGAGAAGAGGTTTATTTTGGTTCATGGTCTGGTCCAAGTTTGAGGGGCTCCACTTGGTGATGACCTTCTTGCTTGCAGAATCTGGAAGAGGTACAGGGCCTACATGGCAAGAGGCAGGGAACTTGTGCATATACATTTATTCTTGGGTCTCTATCCCTTATAAAGTCACCAGGATTCAGTCCCGAGAGCTGCACCATAATAACGTTGCCTAGTCTTAATCACCTTCCAAAACTCTCTCCTCTAACACCATAATGTAAGTTTCCACTTCACAGTGGTGATTAAATTTCAACACAAGGAAACCTTGAGTGACACATTCAAACCACACCCAAACCATAGCTTGCTGAATAATATTGCACTGTATATGTACACCACGGTTTGTTTACCCATTCATCCCTCAGGGACATTTGGGCTGTTTTACCTCTCCACCATTGTGAATAGTGCCAATATGAACATAGATTTTCTATTTTTGTTAATTTTTGAAACTAAAAATTGCTCTCCCAAACATTTACATTTAATGAAATAATTTTTTAAAAAGTGCCCTCAGGTGTGTATATTTTTAAATGTGGTACCATCACACATTTTTTTTTCCTCTTTACTTATCTTTGAATGAAAGCAGTCTACCTAATAAGCCATGTGACTGGATGCTCAGAAGTTCCCTTTCCAATGAATGAACAGCATTTGAAACCCTCTCATAAAATTTTATGTGAAACTGATGCAGCTTTTTAATTCCACGTCAGTTACTCAGTACCCTAAGTTTGTTGGTAGGAAGGCAAAAAACTTTGTTTCAGTGAACTTCTTCCCTTTTTTTAATTGAAATGGCTGAAGGAGGTATCCGTTTTTAATATCCTTTTTCTATTTTGCTTCCCTTGGTCATATGATATACTTATTTCTAATATTTTTTAGAATTCTGTGCCCACATTCATGGGGTTGGCCAAAATCTATTTGTACAGATAGTCTCCAATTTTAGTCTCCTCGTATTGACAAGGGGACATTTTATTCATATTTCATTCGTGTACTTGCCCACTTGAAGAGCACAGTTTAGATTAGTCTGAATTACATAAATATAGAAGCTAGTTTTAACTGATTAGGGTGATAATGAAATTCCTTTCCATGAGGTAATTTTATGATTGGTAAAGTAGAATCTTCAAGCAATTATGACAGTCCTAAATAGCTGAAAGTTCTTAGAAATAGATAAGAACTGTCTTATAGCTTTATGTTCAGATACTTTATAATTTCTCATTTTTCATCAGATTAAAATGGTCTAGAGAGTCCACTTGTCAAATTGAGAGAAGGCCCCTAGCCACATGGTGTCACTATTGAATGCTGGTCCTCCAACATCTGACCTGCTGGTTGATACAAGCTGCAGCTGGGTCTCCCTGGCCTGGTTCCCAGGACACATTCGCATTGTCCTTTACAGAAGGCTGTTCTGTGGAAACTCTTGTTGCCTGAGTGTTTGCTCATGCAGCTGTCCCTACTGCTGTCCCCAGGCCCTAACCTTCGACACTGACCCCCCACTTAAACACACAGCCATTCTCCTCACAGGCACTGGTCAGATCAGTGTGAATGTCTTGCCTTTAAGGACTTACATGAGTCTGCATCTTTCCTGGCTCTGGAAACTCAACCAGGATACAGTTGACTGCTTTTCATATCAGTCCTGGAAAATTAAAAGGGATGATTCCATTTACACCCAAGCAATAGATTGCACCACATCTTCCTCCACAGGAATCTTAGAATGTTTTCCAAGTTAATCACTATCTTCACTGGAACCCTTAAATACAAAAGTTTGATATGGCCCTTTCCTGAAGGGAACTGAATTGCATATTGCGTTCAACAAGAGTCATTCTCTGGAAAGTAAGACACCTCTCTTTTTTTCTTTCCGTGTGTGTGTGTTTGTGTGTGTGCGCACGCACGCATGCGTGCACACTTGTAAAAGATTGAAGGAATAACTTCCATGCTTTGACAGGGATTTTAGCCAAAGTGACTCCTTGTCACTTTTCCAACTATAGCAGAGGAAAAATATACTGCATTAAAAAATAACCTGAGACATATATACTTGATTTTCCAAAATGATCACTTTCAAAAAGAAATGAAGTGCCTACTCATGTCATTTGAGAAGCATGGATAAATTATCCTAAGTATATCTCACTGATTGACTTTCTACTGAATATTTGTTATTCTTTTTATTGCTTAAAGATATCTCCTTTAGAATGAATGTAGCCTTATATTAGAAGTCACACCAGTATTAGTAAAACTAAAGTTCAATATTTTTTCTTACTAAACAATAAAGTTCCATTGTTTCCAATGGGATCATACCTAAAATCCATTTAAAGCTCATGGGGGTACTTTCCAGGTTTCAACCATGACCTTTTTTTTATAAAATGGGGCCTGCTTGTATTAATTTGACCAAATACCTAATGTGTACATTATGTAGATTTAGACAATTGTCATGTCTAGTCTCATTTAAATACCTCAAAAATCTTATGGGGAAGAAAAATAGTATCCCAACTCACAAGTTAGAAAAGCAAATCTCAAAACTTTAACTTACTATGGTGCTTATGAATTGTGTTTGGCAGGAAGTGTTCAAATTCTGCTCAGTCTTTAAACAACCATGTCCTTCATTCTATACTATGTTCATGTTATAAAAGTAAGAAATATTTATTCTAATAGCAATAAATGAAAATGCTTATTTCCTTATGGTTTAAAAACTGCTTTCTTAAAAATTATTAAAATTTCACAAGAATTACATGAGATACTTAGGACTATTATGGTCCCCTTTCACAGATGGAGAAAAAAAGCTGTGAAATAATTTGGGTAAGATTTCCTTAGCTGAAAACACATAAGACCAAAGACCAAAGTCTAGGTGCTTCCAAAGCTTCTGCATATGTACACCTGAGCAGACTTAGTCCCATGTAGGGCTTCTCAAAAGAGAGGGGATGGCACAGAAGCAACAGGTGCCTCAGGTTAGGGCAGTCAGAGGAAGTAAAATGTTCATCTTTTGAAAGTAAATAGCCTAGAAATCAGTTTACCTTTAAAAGTAGATATGACATGAATAGAGCATCAATGAAGGTAAGAGAAATATTTGACAACATGAAACAACCATAGTGATTCTGCCAAATAGGGAAGGATAAGATAAAAAGAAAACAGTCTCTTCAGATTTAAAACAACATGAGAAAACCATGACTGTGAAATATGTCCTAGAATTTTCACACCTTTAATCACAACTCTGGGAGCATACTTTGGTCTGTCACTGTATTTTAGTGCTATTATAGTGTTATTTCTGATTTGATTTTACACATTAAAGTGTTCTACAGAATTCTTTTTTTCTTTTTTTCATTTTGTTTACCTGAAGGCTTTATGACCCTGCCATACCTTCAAAACAGTGACAACCCAGTCAACTACAAGTGCTCAGGAGCTGTTTCCTAGTTTAGAAGGCAGGATAGTGAGTAGTTTTTCTTGAACTCATATTATGTGCTTCATTAACTTAGAAAACAGTAGTCACTACAATTCCACTCATCCTCCTGAACCAATAAAAGGAGGAAATGAGGCATATTCTTTACTCCACAGTTGGAAAGTAGATGGACAAATGGAATATCATGAACATCAGACCTAGAAAAATCCAGTTTACTTTCTACTGGGATTTAACAGACATTTCACATGCCATGCCCACTTTCCAGCCCCAACACAATACCCTACAGACACAAGAGAAGAAAACCAGCTTTCCTGTTTCAGTAAGCACACAGGAATCTAAACAGCAAGGGAAAAGATATAATGGGGACAGTCCTTGGTCCTATAAAGTCTATTGTTCCAGTTACTAAGATCTATTCTGCAACATTTATGAAGGGGCTGGTTTCCCTTCTGATTCACACTATTGCTCAGTGGAAGAGTGAAAAGGAAATTTACATGGCCTTGGTGTGGCAATATTCAGATACTTCTGGCTTCCTTCTCTATCACCCTCTGATCAGCTCCACATGATGCCAGTTCCTGAGTTCTCTGTTGAACAGTTCAATTGACCTTCCCGACCCTATCTGGCACCTTCAGCACTGTGTAACTCTCCTAGTTTCCCTCCATTCCTTCTCCTGGTTAACTTCTAACTGCCTTTGCTAGTTCTATTCAACAGGAGAAAATAAATATTAGAATTGCTCAGGGTATGTTGATGGACTCAATTCCCATTTACCTTCCTGATTATTTTTTGATTACTAAATTATTTTTATTTACTTATTTAGGTCCTAGGGATTGAACCCAGGGGTATGATACCAATGAGTTATAGCCCCAGCCTTTTTTTAATTTTTGAGACAAGGTCTTACAAAGTTCCTGAGGTTGGCCTCCAACTCATGATCCTCCTACCTCAGTCTCTCAAGTTACTGGAATTACAGGTATGCACCAATATGCCCAGTATTTACCATACTTTTAACTGCATATTCTGTATGACTTATAGCTCTTTCAAACAAAAATTTGGATCTCACAATAAGCTTCCTTCTAATATTTTCCTCCTCCCATTTTTATCATCTCTTAGAGTTCTGTGAGAAAATGCAAAAAGGTTTAGAGGATAAATGATTAGGTTATGAAAGCCTTAACCCAATCAGTGAATTAATCCCCTAATAGGGATTAACTGAGTGGAAACTGAAGGAGGTAGTGTATGGCTGGAGGAGGTAGGTCTTTGGGGGCGTGTCTTTGGTTTATATATTTTGTATATGGTGAGTGCAATCTCTTTCTGTGTCCTGATCATTATATAAGCTATTCCCTCTGTCATACTCTTCTACCATGTTATTCTAATTCATCTGGACCCCTGAGGAATGAAACCAATCTTTCTGTGGACAGAGACCTCTGAAAACATGAGTCCCCAAATAAACTTTCCCACTTCTAATTGTTCTTACCAGATATTTTAGTCAGGGCTCCAAAAAGCTGACTAAAACATAAATTGGTATCAGAAGTGGGGTTGTTGCTGTGGTTAACCTGACTAGGTGGTTCAGAAGCTTTTTGCACTTTTGGGAATTGAAGGGAAGAGTTTTGAGATGTATAGCAGTTCAAGCTGGAAACGCTTTAGATTGTTGTAAGTGGAGCTAAGGGTTGATTCTGGTGGGAGCTCGGAAGACCAGAAAGCCAATAGGACTGTGCAGAGTAAAGACTGAACTCATAAGGTTTGAGAGGAAAAGCAGGACTCTTGGTAATTTGACTAGAAGTCATTCATGTTGTGCTCTGACTGAGAAGTTGTCTGCATTTTGCTTGTGTCCTGATACCTTCTGTGATGTTGATTTTATAAGTGATAGACTTCTTAATCTGGCAGAAGAAATTCTAGGCAGCATAGCATTCAGGAAGTGGCATGGGTATTGCTGTTGGCTTTTATCCAAGTTTATTGTGATATTTAGGAGTAAAAAGCAGAGCAGAAAGATTTGAAAAACTTGGGAAGATAGGACTAAAACCGGGGCTAAGGAAGTTGCTGTTATTAAAGACATTATCACCACTAAAGAAATGCTAAACACTTTGCCCAGAGACTATAAGAAAGATAGCTTGAGGGTATCTCAGGAATTGGAAAGATCATATCCATCTCAGACTCAAGGAAGTAAAAGTAAAAATTATCTTGAGAAGAGACCAGTGGAGTACCCATTTTGCACAGGGGGACCTAGGAAATTTTTTCAACATGCTCAGCTACCCAACCACTCAGAGGCTATTGCAGTAGGGGTCCCTGGAGGCTTGACTACTGCTCAAAATGGCAGCAGATGTTGGCATAAACCATGTGGTGTTTGTTCTGCAGAAATTCAGAATGCAAGAATTAGGGAGTCATGGGAGACCAGACTAGAATTAGAAGGCTTGGGAGACCAGGCAAAATGCATCAGGGTCAGAGTACCTGCAGATACTACCTGAGAGAGTGATGCATGGAGATGTGAGTAGGAAGTCAAAGCTGTAGTAGAGACTCCCAAGATTAAGAAATGCCAGTAACATGGGACATCATCCGAGGAAAACTGCAGGAATTGAGCAGAGACAAGTCAACAGAAAGGCCACTTGGGCTGCAACCAACAAGGCCACAGAGGCCAAGCTACACAAGGCCTTTGGACAGAACATCACCATGCCGTGTGCCCCAGATCCCAGATGTGGAGCTTTGGTCCTATCCCTTCTTTCTATGCCCCTATTTTTGTGAATGGAAATGCTTACTCTGTACCTTTATATATGGGATACATGTAAATTGCATCACAGGAGCTCATGATGCAAGCTTGCTCTGAGTCTCAGAGGAGATTTGAACTTGTACTATCGAGCAATCCTGGAACTGTTGAGACTATGGGTACTATAGAAAATGAACAAGGTACTGGAATAGTATCACATTGGTTGTGCCTTCCTGGAAGAAGAAACAAAATCTCAAAATATCCCACAACAGAAAATCTGAATGACTCAACTTCATGAATGTATCACATTAGGTTTATGTCACCTTTGCTCTAATTTTTATACACCTACTCTAATTCCTTAGAATTGCAGAGCTTCTTAGCTTTCTGTAACCATTTTCATTTCTCAGACATTAACATTCTCACTGTGCTACAGATTATAATCCTCACATTGATTAGTATTTGAAAAACACAACCCTTGAATATCAGATCATGCAAAAACCTTCTTAAAATAATAACTACATTATGAAAAAGTCTAAAAATTCCAATATTTATATCAGAAAATGATGTTTTGACCTTCTTTTACTTAATACAACATGAGTAGGGAAAGTCTAAAATGATGGAAAGTTGATAAGATCATTGGTTTTTTTTTTTCATTTATGTAACCATTTTATGGATATCAATTAGGTGACTCATTGTAAATTGGATAGTAACCCATATAAAAGGCCCTGATTTAGGAATAATTGTGTTCATTGTTTTATGGCCTGCCTTCTGCTAGCAAAACCTAATAAACTGATATACCACAGCTTAAATTGATTTTTATTCATTTATTTATTTTTTGATACCAGGAATTGAACCCAGGGGCTCTTAACTACTGAGCCACATCCCAGCCCTTTTTTATATTTTACTAGGACAGGGTCTCACTGAGTTGCTTAGGGCCTTTCTAAGTTGCTGAGGCTGACTTTGAATTCACGATCCTCTTGCCTCTGCCTCCCGAGCTGCTGGGATTACAGACGTGTGCCAGCACACCTGGCTCACAGCTTAAAGAATAAAGGTGGAAAGCTGTGATTTATTACCTGTTATAGAAACAGATAAGTTAAGAAGCTAAAGAACTTTCTCATTCACTTTGAATAAACTTGAATATGTATTGGTGACAAACAAGAAGGATCATAAAGGCCAACTGAATGTATCGTAGTCACGTCACAGCTACAGAAAAAACACTAAAATAGCCTCTATTTCTAACAGACAACTTTAGGAAATTAAGAAATTTCCTAGAGTCATTTAACTATCTGTAAATTTAGTAAACTAATCAAAATTTCTCTTTTAATCTTTGCCTCTAGATTCCAAAATGGCATTTATCGCCGACCGCAGCAATTTATTACTGCCTGCAGCAACAATTGTGCGGGTATTTATCGGAGGTGGACTGGAAACTGAGCTACTTCTACTATCTTTCTCTTTAGTGTGCTGCTTTCTTGCTTGTTCATCTGTTCCCCGGCCTATAGAGGAAGAAAGGCTTTGAGAGGAGAGAGAGAGAGGGAGGCTTTGCATAAGAGAGAAAGAGAGATTTTGCTTAAGAGAGAGAGACTACACTTTCAGAGACCTATATCTTCTTAAAGTCCTGCATCCTGCAAACTAAAAGTGCGTGCTATCAGAGGTGCTTCTTCTGTGATCTGCCATCTGCCTTCCATGACCTATCAGAGGTGCTGCTTAAACGTGCTTATCCGGTTATCCCTTCTACCAGCTGCTTATCCTCCGGTGCTTCCTATAGGTGTGTGTCTTATATACCTAAGGCAGCCAATCAGCTTAGGATTAGCACAATTGAGGCACGCCCCTCGGTACCAATCAAGAAAGAATGAGGAATATCTGTTGACCACTAGCACAAAGGAGACATCAACCAATCAGGCAAAAGTAGATCACACTGTGTTAACACTAACTATGCACCATCTCTTGACTCAACGCTAGCCACCATTTTAGGATTACCCAAACATGTCTTCTGCAGGCATTCTGACCTACAAAGAAAAATTTCTTTTTCTTTAGATTTTCCCTATTAAAATAATTACTTTAAATCAATTAGTATAAAATAATTTTCTGAATAACTGTTTTAAAAAAATAAATTTCCTAACATCTTAAATCCTTCACAAAGAACCAGATTTTAAAATATTTGTTTTTTTTTTAATTTATTTTTTTACATTTACATAGGGTAATGATGTTTCTTTTTTTTCCCTTCCCCCCCACCCCTCCCACCCTTTTCCCTTTATACAGTCCTTCTTTCCTTCATTCTTACCGCTCTCCTTAGCCTAACTCTAAACCTAACCCTAAACCTAATGCTAACCCCTCCCACCCCCATTATATGTCCTCATCCGCTTATCAGTGAGATCATTTGTCCTTTAGTTTTTTGAGATTGGCTTATCTCACTTAGCATGATATTCTCCAATTTCGACCATTTGCCTACAAATGCCATAATTTTATCATTCTTCATTGCGGAGTAATATTCCATTGTATAAATATGCCACAGTTTCTTTATCCATTCATCAACTGAAGGGCATCTAGGTTGGTTCCACAATCTGGCTATGGTGAATTGAGCAGCAATGAACATTGATGTGGCTGTATCTCTGTAGTATGCTGATTTTAAGTCCTTTGGGTATAGACCAAGGAGTGGGATAGCTGGGTCAAATGGTGTTTCCATTCCAAGCTTTCTGAGGAATCTCCACACTGCTTTCCAGAGTGGCTGCACTAATTTGCAACCCCACCAGCAATGTATGAGTGTTCCTTTTTCACCACATCCTCGCCAACACCTATTGTTGCTTGTGTTCTTGATAATCGCCATTCTAATTGGGGTGAGATGAAATCTTAGGGTAGTTTTGATTTGCATTTCCCTTATTACTAGGGATGTTGAACATTTTTTCATATATCTGGTGATTACTTGTACATCTTCTTCTGTGAAGTGTCTGTTCATTTCCTTAGCCCATTTGTTGATTGGATTATTTGTATTCTTCGTGTAGAGTTTTTTGAGTTCTTTATAGATTCTGGAAATTAGCACTCTATCTGAGGTATGGTTGGCAAAAATATTCTCCCACTCTGTAGGCTCTCTCTTCACATTTCTGATAGTTTCCTTTGCTGAGAGAAAGCTTTTTAGTTTGAATCTATCCCAGTAGTTGATTCTTGCTTTTATTTCTTGTGCTATGGGAGTCCTGTTAAGGAAGTCTGATCCTAAGCCAACAAGTTGAAGATTTTTACCTACTTTTTCTTCTATAAGATGCAGGGTCTCTGGTCTGATTCCAAGGTCCTTGATCCATTTTGAGTTGAGTTTTGTGTAGGGTGAGAGATCACTTTTTCCGACTTCTCAATCTTTATGATTTCTCACATCAGCAATGGGAATTTTTAAAGTTTATTTTATCTTCTGGGTGTATTCTATTCTGCTACTGGCATAAAGACATACTGGCATAAAGACATTTTGGCAAAAATTTTATCATAACTCATTCAAAGTGTATTGACCCAGAACTGGGGCACTTTTGACTATTGAATTAGATAGTAAACTGCTGTATTTCTGCAAACACATATGCAGAAATTCAACAGAACTCGTTCTGCCCACCTTGTCCTCTGACCATATCCTCACTACCTTCTCTTAAATTATTCTGGATAGCATGAGCCTCTGATCTTTCTGTCACCTCCTTTTGACTAAAACTCTCTGTTTTTCCTCATACTCCCCTGTGTGCTCTGTTAGCCTGCTTTGATTCTCCTTTTGAGATTCCATCAGGTCTCTTTAAATCAGTATTTGGAAATGGGAAGGAAAGGGCCCTATCTGTCAACTACTTAGGGAAAATAGGTCATAAAGGGAAAAAAAAAAAAAGACTTTATTCTCTCACACTAGAGAGAGTGGAATAAAAGTAACTTTTCTTTAGAACATCACCCTTTCATGCTATCCTTCCATTGCCTCTCTCTTTGGACCCCCTAAAATTCAAATTAATAAGGAGATGTAACTTCATCCTGGTGATTTTCTCTTCATTTAAAGTCCAATCCTCCAGTAGGAAAACAAATGATTAATGAATTCAGTCACCTGACAGGTTAAGATTAATTACTCAAAATGCAAATCTGTTTGTTACTGGGTAAATAGTCTCTCGGGCAACAATTTATTTCATATCAGGCTATAAAAAAAAACCCTGTAGTTTTATACTTAAAAAAAATTGAACAAGGGGTGAATAACTCTAATAAATTAAGGAGCAAGTTGCCTGAAAATACTAATCTAATACTCTCTTCTCTAAAAAAATCATCATTCCCTGATATATTTCTATTTTTAAATTTTATGACTATTTTTTTTTATAACAAGCAATCACTTCCCTTCTCAATGGTTGTGTGATTATAGTGCATTGTTGAAACCTCTCTATATTTCATCATTATTGTTGTTTTTAAAACTGCAATATTCTTCAAAGGATAATAGTTTGGATAACTTTATCATTTGCTTGGGAGTATAAACTTAATAACATGGGTCATATTATGAGCTTATAAATATGGTTATTTTCGTATTCATTTTCAAAATTCTTTTCAAATAAAATTTTCTTTGATTAGGTTATTATATTTCAATCTTAGGAGAATATTGTCCATTTTTATTCAGATAAGTAGTAAGTTGTTGAATTCAAGTACAAAAAATAACCAGTTTTTTGACCATCCATCCATCAATCTGAATATTCTGCAGAATATCTCATAATAAATACTAGAAAAGAACATCAGTTTTTTAATATCCTCCCAGTTCTGGTGCACTCCAGGAGAAGGGCCTACAGATACAGATAGCTTGTGGACTTGTGAGTTTAGCTGTTTGTCACGGGAGCTCCCCAAAGACATGCAGGTTATTTATTTGACCAGTTTGAGAACATGAGGTTCTATCATTTTATTTTGTCACTTGCAAAAGGAAACAAATAAATCTATGTCAAAATAACTGACCAGTGCTCTTCGAAAATATTAAGATTGTGAAACATGAGGAAAATCTGAGAAACTGTCAGATTGGAGCAGATAAAATGCAGGATGGGACCCTGGAAAAAAATGAGATTATTTTAATAGAAAAAGAGTGAAATTAAATGTGGTTAAGATATCAATCACATTTCACAGATCATAATATCTTAGTTTTCCTAATTGTACAATATCTATACAGATCTTAACATTAGGGGAAACTGAGGAAGCAAATACAAAAGTTTTGTATGATTTTGCCACTTTTGTTTAAGTCTAAAATTCATTCAGAATAAAAGGTTAATTTTTAATCAAAAGCGAATGCCTTTTCCTGGGTCATTTCTAAATAGCATAATGACATACAAATTTTGATAAATAAGTTTCTATTATTTTAAATACCAAAAGGACACCAAATATTTTACATATAAATTCTTTATAAGTAGATATTTAGAGGAGGACTATATTCAGCAATGCAGCATAAACAGATTAAAGGTTGCTTTCTTTCAGACATTATTAATAATCCAGTTTCATACAGATATTTTAATCTGGTATTGTCAATTTTAAAAATATTTTATTTGTTAGTGTATATTCTAGAAACTGAGCAAAGAACAGTAACAGTGATTCTCAGGGCTCTGCCTCCTCCAGCTCTCTCAATAGGTTAGAGGAGAATGGGTAGTAATTGGGCAGCCGACTGACTAGCACTTTCTCAAGGAGAAGGCTGCAGGGCATTTCCTCAGGGTGGCAACTCTCACCTGGGAAGGTCGGCCAAGGATTCTTACTTCTCAATCTGTCTCAGTAAGGAAATCACTAATTAATCCCCCAGACTCCAGAATCAGCAGAGGGAAGGCCTAAAATTGAGAACCACTGTGATTTTTCAGAAGTAATATCTTCTATTCAGAGGTTGACAACTTTTCCTGTAAAGAGGCAGGTAGTAAATATTTTAGGTTTACAAGATATGGGTCTCTTTACAAGAACTCATCTGGGCCATTGTAGATGCAAAACAGCCATGGACAAGAAAACAATGGTTATAGTTGTATTCCAGTATGACTCACTTAGAAAATATTACAATGGGCTGCACTTGCTATAAAACAAAAAATTTCTTGGAGATTCTTAGGAACCAGCTTAGGTAAGAAAATTGTCTACAGAATCCATGGAGAAATAATTAGACCAGAATTTATGGCAACAGTATCTGAGCACTTCTCAATACATTCTCATTATAATGTACCTTAATTATATCATAAATAAGATCAAAGAAAAGTTTTACCTGTGAGAAAAAGCAGAGACTTTTGAAACAGGTCAACTTGTACTGCAGTTCTTCCTGTCTCTTATTAGTTGGGCAAGTTCTTAAAATCTTCGACCTTTAGGTTCCTCATCTCTAAAACATAAATAAAATATATTCTTAAATGGCAAGAATGATAACAATGTTTAACAAACCTTTATATGAGCTAAGGTCATGCATTTTCCTGGAATCAACATGAGATAACTTCTACAGAAGATTAATCCAGCATTTCAAAGATCACCAAACAATTGCAATATCTATTTGAATCTCTCAGAGAAAATCTAAGGTCCCAGTTCCTGTTATCCAGCAGTTCTTCATGACAGCTCCTTTTGTTTCTTGTACAAATTGCTCACATGTCACAATGCCTAAGAGCTTCCCCCGTAACACATCTCTAAAACTCAGTCTCTTTTGTGCTTCTCCTCCTCCTCAGACATCGATGTACCTTTTCTGGCTTTTATTTTCTTTCTGAAATACACATTTTTTATACCACATTATAAACTTTATTTTCTATTTTAATTGCTTAATGTTAATTTCCTTTTATTGAATAAAAATTCCCTGAGGGCACTTGATATATCTCACATGCTCAGACTAGTGCTTAGCTCAAAACAGCCACTTGATAAATATTTGCTGATTACATTAGTTCTTTTGATTTTATATTATAGAGGCCTTAGGAACCAATCTAGCAAAAACTAAATTCTCCTTGGATAGGAAATGGAATAGGAAAGAAGAAAAGTTATGAAATACTCAAATTTGTGGGTGCAGAGGGCCCTAAGATGACTTACATGTTATGTGATGACCTCAATATTAACATTATTGACACACAGAAGCTTCACAAGAAATAGATTTTTCCTACATGGTCTACATTTTATGATATAATTGCATATAATTCTTAGTCTTTTCATGAAAATTTTACTTACCTATCATGTAACTACTGAACACCTTCATGAAACTTCAGTCTGACTTTTGCTTCTGACCAAGATTAAAATAAAAAGATCTGATTCATTCTTTTACTGAAATCAAGTGAAAAACAAGACAAAATGCATGGAACAATGCATTTTAATTCACTAAGTATAAGATAATTAGAGATAGCAATCTCTGAGAGGTAGGAGATATGGGAACTTTAAGATTGCCCTAACTTATCACATAGAGAAAGTTTTCAATGACACAGAAGGGAACTCAGTTGCAGCTCATGAGTCAGCCTCCTTGAGTTGAAATTGAGCTAGCAGTGCAGGGAGACCAAGCAGGCTAGGCAGAGTAACAGAGGAGAAGATGTATGGAAAGTGAACACTGGAAATCCACAGAAGATCTGCTTTCAGTCTCTAGCAGAGCACTTATCAATGCATTCACATGAGGAAACTACTCAGGAAAGAACCACTTGGAAGGATTAAATAATACAGTTTCAAAGGCCTGCACTTGAGAATAATGCCTGCTCAAACCTGTCGTACTAAAAAAATCCCATAATTCCTGAGGCAGTAGGTACAGTATTTAAAATAGTTTTGCCTTGGTAGTCTTAGAATAAAATCCTCCTCCAATTCTCAGTATAAAACTAAAAGACAAAACCAGAGATCTGTTTCCAAGTAACTGAACTGTACCTCAAATAAAAAAGTTCAGGAGTATTTATAGAAATACAAAAAAGGACTAGCTACCAACAATTTAAAAGTTATAACATTTAGCATAAGTTAAAAATTACCAGATATGCAAAGAAGCATGAAAATAGGGCATACAGTTAGGAGAAAAATCAATCAATTGTAACCTTCTCACATATGACAGAGATGAAAGGATTGGTAGAAAAGAACCTTAAAATAGTTATCATAACTGTATTACATTCGTTCAAGAATCCAAATGACAGAATGAGTATATTAAGACAAAGCATGAAACATAATTTTTTAAAAAATCCAAACCAAACCTCAAGAAATGAAATTTAATGTCTGAGATAAAAAATTCATTGAATGAGATTAATAGCAGGTTACACATTACAAAAGAAAACTATAATAAAGAAAAGGTATAGCAGAAAAAAAATTCTACAAGAAAACAATAAAAATGAAGCAAAGAAGAAAGAAATATCATCACTTCTTTGTGGGACAGTTAAAGTGGGACAAATTACATTATCCTAATATGTGTATATATAATGATATATATATATATACATATATATATATATATACACATGTATTGGATTTTTTTAAACAAAGTATAGAAAGGGGCAAAACGTGTAAATAAATAATACTTACTGGAGAATTAGATTAATCAAATTATGTTATGTGCAGGTACAGATATGGTATAATATATCCCAATATTATGTATCAAAATGACAAATCAAAAATAGATGGAAATTTTCCAGATTTAATATGAATTATAAACCAAAGATTCAAGAAGCTCAACTAATTAGAAACACAAGGAATATGGAGAAAACTCTACAAAGGCATATTGTAGACATATTATTTAAAACCAGAGATGATCTTAAAAGAGGCCTTTAAATTTTTTCACAAATACTAAAGCTGAAAAAAACTCATCACCAGCAGACCTGTGATACAAAAGGTGTTGAAGGGAGCCTGAGAGGACATTGGAGCTACACAAAATAATGAAGACTGGTAAAAGTGGTGACTGCTTGGTAAATACAAAAGATTTTTCTCTTATAATTTAAGTCTCTTCACAGGAAACTTCATGAATACCTTGTTTATCTGGATTCTTCTTTCTAACATATCTGTGTGTTCTTTCCTACCTATGGCTATCATTCTGAGACACTCAGAAATGAACTCAGTAGAGACATTGCTCCAAACAAATAAGTAGAAAATGTCTATAAAAATCCTTAGTGAATGTTACATGAATGGGATTTGTTAGCTTGAGATACGAATAGGGAATCACTTCACATCCCTTAGATCACCCTGGCTGTTACCCAGTCTCATGTCTTCCTTCCAATAAATAGAATTAGCCCACATTCATCTTATTAGATTACTTCAGGTTCAAGAATTTCTTCAGAAAGCAGCTTTGTCTCTACTTGTTTAATTACCACTGGTGCTGATTATACATGCTAAATTAAAGAAACTAATTAATATTCTACTCTCCTTCCTCGTCCTGATGATAATGGAGTGGTCACACTGAACCAGACAACAACACTGGAGTCTGAATTTCTTCCTCTGTGGCATCCCCACACCCAGATTTTCCATTTTTCATTATTTTTCTTTTTATATCCTAAAGACACTTTGGTATCTTTCTGACAGGCTCCATAAAAAGCCAATTTGCATTTTACTATTAGCATTGTATTTTGATAAATCAGATAAAAAAGCAACACTTTGTGTGAATAAGACAACAAAAGTAATGATGAGAGCTCATCCCTAATGAGACAACAAGATATTAGGGTCATAGAAATATTTAGACTTTCAGGCTCTGAATGACATGTAGTATCTTTGTCAAATTGCCTAAGGCTTTGAAACTCCAGGGACTGCACAATCTGCAGTCTTCAGCAAAAACCATTGAACATAGCATTAGCCAAGACCCATATAAAAATTCTTTGAGAGGTATTTTTATACAAAATACTTCTGCATTATTTGCAATTTGTCTATCATTTAACAAAGCATTTGTGCACCAACTATGTGTTAGTCATTTT
This sequence comes from Sciurus carolinensis, assembly GCF_902686445.1. NCBI lineage: Eukaryota > Metazoa > Chordata > Mammalia > Rodentia > Sciuridae > Sciurus > Sciurus carolinensis. Next base: position 92,920,733 of record NC_062223.1, read on the forward strand.
GCTAAGCACTGCAGATTAAAGCACGGATGAGATATAAATTTTGCCCTAAAGGAACTCACAGACTTTTGAGGAAAACATATCAGTTGGACAATTAAAGCAAATTTGATAAGTGCTGTAAATCATTCATGCACTGATTGATTTGACAAATATCTTATATTCTATTGTGAACTGAGTTATGTCCCACCAAATTTTATATATTGAAATTTTCATCCCTAGTACTTCAATATGTGATACATTTTGGAAATATAATCTTTACATGGGTAATTAAGGTGTGCTTATTAAGGTTGATTCTAATCTAAGACTGCTGATATTCTTATAGAGAAGAAAAATTTGGATACAGAAGTAGTACAAAGACAATGTAAATAATTAGGACAGGAACTAAGTAAGAATGAAGATGACAACTTAGAGGCCAAGTAGAAGGCAGGGAAGAGATTCTTCCCTCATTGTTCTCAGAAGTAGCTAAACCTGCCAAAAGCTTGATCTAGGACTTCCGGCCTCCCCACATATATTTAAGACAACCCATACCCATTGTTCAGCCACCAAATCGCCCTAGTAAACTAACACATTTAGATCAGGGCTGTGTAGTAAAAGCACTTGGATTGCTGTGGAGAAGACAACTTAGGAGCTTTAGACATAATGCTTGAAACAGTTTAGTAAGAAATCCTAACTCAGGAAAATGCATGTTATAATAAATATGAGCAGAGAGTGCTATTGGAGCTAATGGAAAACAAATGTATGCTTATATCTAGAATGAGAAATCAAGAATCATTGGAGTCAAATAGAAAAGGAAGGATGACACAGAGAAAGCGTGTTCAAAGGTACGGAGTTAACAAACGAACAGGGCACGTCTTCGCATTCATAGGAAAGATACACATGCTCATTGTGTAGTTGCATTTGTGTATATTATTTCCCTGGCTGTTACTTTTTTCTTCTGGATTAAATTTAATGTATTCTAATAAAAGCCATCCCCACACTTGTGGCAAATAAGGTATATGTGCAATTTTGTGCACATCAACCTATCAGAGCTTTCTACAGATCTACATTATGCTATATGATTTCTTTTTTTTAAATAGGTTTTTTTGTTTAGTTAAACATAACATTAGGATTCATGTTGACACAATTATAAAATCATGGAATATAATTTGTTCTTAATCAGTGCCCAGTACTTCCCCTTCCCATCCACTCCTCCCTCCCCTTGTTCCTTTCCCTCTATTGATCTTTCTGCTAATATCTTAATGCTATAAGATTTCTACTCATAAACAAGGTGCAATTAATTCTATTCACCTCTCTCAGGACTTCATTCCTCTCAAACCACTCTGGGTTTTCATTTCTGGTCTACTTCCATGTTATTCTAATTGAATTAAACACTTGGAGTTTCATTTTGTTTCCAATTTTTTCCAACAAAAAGAGTTTACTTCACTGGTTCCCTGAAGAACATAAAATAATACAAAACTTAAAATGAACTCAATACAATTCACTTGTCATTTAGCATTTACCTCACACATAGAGCCATAGGAGAAAAATAAAAAGACATATAGATATAGGTTCAAAGATGTTGGCTTAATAAAACATGTGCATGTGTGTGTATGTGTGTGTGTACAGAGAGAGAAAGAAGGAAAAAGTTTTACTTCTAGTCCACTTTTACTTTTTACTAGAAAAAAAATACTGGAAATAATACAAAACTATTTTCTGATGATCTTCCAGCCTATTTCTCCATACTCCTTAACTCATAAAAGTTTTTGATCACTCCCAAAAAGTTTGGATAATGTTAAGAGCAAATGGTTCTTTACAGAGAATGGTAATGTGCCATATCAGAAGCAAAATACAAGAAAATAATATTTAACAACATTATTCTTGTGTAATTTCTGTAGGGACTATGGTAACTGGGAAATCCATATTTTGTATTTTTTAGAGAATAGTCTTCTAAGAAAGAACTTCATGGTATTTTGTTTGTGTGATGTAACAATTTATATGCATTTTACACATAAAGATACATAAAATAACCCTAATATTGGTGGGTCAGTCTCCAAAATTTTCTTTCTATACATATATGAATATAGATTCTCTTTATGGAAATATTTTTGTTTTTTATTATTTTCATTGTTTACTATAAATAAATGTCATAGCTATGTGAAAATAATAAAATAATAAATATAATCTGCATGAGCTGTTTAGTGGGTTGTGTTGGGTGTATATAACTGGGAAAGAATAAATATCAGACTGTATAATAAGGAGATTAGAACAATTTGTTAATCCAATTACAATTTTAAAAAACACTGAAAATGAAAGAAAATTTCAATTTAGGCTTTATTTATATATATCATTATAGTATTTTTCTATAGGTACTTGGTTATTTCAATACTGTGAATCACATAGAAGTTAGACTCTTTTCTCATGCACTTTCTTTGAATTTGTTTGAGGTAAACAAGTAGAATCTTGGAATAAATAAATGTGGTTGATCTCTGCAAGTCTAAATAAATTAGGACTAGCACTAAGCTTTGCTTATAATAGACCCTGTATCATCGTTTCTCTACACAAAACATTTCTACCTGCTTCTTCTGATCAGCTACTTTTGAAGGTTTAAGTCTATTATCACATGAAAGTGACTCCTTTCTCATAATGTTCTGTTCAAATGTCCCCCCACCTATGTTCATTTTAAACAAGTGCATGAAAAGTTTTCTCTCTGTGAAAAACAGAGATATATCTTTCTCAGACAATGATAACCAAACAAATACCTATGTTACTTCAAAAAGTCCCGGAAGACTCAACATCCCTTTATTGAGTTGTTATATGAGCCACTATGCTGTTTGCTTAAGATGTATACTCCTGAATATCAGAGTTCATCATCTTGGATGGAAACAAACAAGCTAATATAAAACCATAATAATGACGTTAAAACCTTTAGTGTTCTATGTCATCTGTTTTCCAGTTCCTGCTGGTATTAATGAATATGAGAATGACAAGATCCAGTTGTGTTTGAGCAAAGTAGAAAAAAATTTTAAGGAAGAATGATATAGAAATTGAACAATATGTATAGAGGGTTTTGACAATTTAGTTATGCAACATATTTTCCAGAGAGTTTTATTTACTGAGAGTGAAAATGATTTTCTAGGAAACTGAATATTCCCTTCCTGTTTCTTCTCATTTATTTATTTTATTTATTTATCGTTTTTTGGTACCAGGGATTAAACTCAGGGTCCACATCCTCAGTCCTATTATTAGTATTTTTTTTTTTTGTATTTTATTTAGAGACCAGGTCTCACTGAATTGCTTAGTGCCTCTGCGTTGCTGAGGCTGGCTTTGAACTCTTGATTTGATCCTCCTACCTCGGCATCCCGAACCACTGGGATTACAGGTATTCGCCACCTCACCTGGCTTCTTTCTTTTTTTTTTTTTTTGCTGTACTTATTTTCAGTTGTGATTAATTCTACCTTTAACTTAATTCCTTTTATTCCTTTTATAGAATTCATTGTAGTCCCTCTATCATTTTATAAAATAAAAATTGATGATCCACTTATATAGCATTACTACCTAAGTCATGACATTTTTTTAATTTAAATTTTGGAAAATCATCAAATTTTCTTTCATTGGTGAATTCACTGTTCAATTCTCATGGCAGTGATAAAAGTGTCCAATACCCTTTTAATTTGTCTTGTTAATGAGGAGGTATTTAATCTCCCTACAAACAAACTAATGTAAAGATAGTTTGCATTTAAACAAGCATCTGCTGGATTTCAAATCTGTATTTAAATCAACTTGTTATATCACCTTCTGCTGGGTTATATTTTCTATGTACAATCATATCTAAAAGAACTATGAAAACTCAAGTTTCTGTCTCTATATACAAAGTCTATGATTGTATTCAATAAGTGTTTTCTTCTATTTTATTATTTGTACTCAATTTGTGCATAGTTTTCACTTTTGTCATTCTGATGGCAATATGATATTCCTTTAATTTAATATAGCATTTTCTACCTAACAACTTTCTCAGAATTGGTGATATGGACATTTTTTAGGTTTAAGTTACAATATATAATATAACTCTAAGCATTTTTGCACAAACAAGCTTTCCTGTCTTCTTTCATTATTCCCATGCAATAAGTTCTTTAAAAATAGTATTATTAGGTAAAAGAAGACCATGATTTTTATTACTTGTATCATGAGTTGTCAACCTACTTATTTCAAGTACTGAGCCAATTTACAATGCCACCATTAGTGTAGAAATTTACTTGTTTCCAACACTCCTATGTTGTTTCTCTTAATTGAAAATGTTTTTCTTATATAACAGGAGTAATACAATATCTGTTAATTACACTCATTAGCATTTTGCTAATCTATTAGTGTCAGGTATTTTAAAAGTTACTTTTTTAGTGTTGAAAATTCTTTATACTAACAATCCTTAGTGTTTAGCATATATTAGGTGATATTGAGTGTTTTTTGAAGGATTGAATAAATGGACGATTGATTTTTTTTTACCATTCATAGATTGAAGTTCTTTTTTACACCTTTGATCCCAATCTAACCCTCACATAGTTTAGAACTCAAACATATGCTTGTTATATTTATGAGATGAGTATATATCATTATCTTTCTTTTCTTCTGAATTATTTCCTATATAATTTAATTTGTATATGCAATCAGATATGTAAGTTGCATTGTGTCAATGGTCAATTGTTAGTCCATCTTCAGTCTTACACAAAAACTGTCTTCTTACCTTAATTGGGATAAATATAAAATTTTATTAATTTGACCATCTTATGTTAAAAAATACTTAAATATATCATATATTTAGAAAATATTTGTAATATCAGATATTTAATTGGACATGCTTTATCATAATTATAGCCACGTTTTACTAATATTATTCATTAAGTACTTTTTTTAAATATTTGTCAAAGCACAAACTCATAATGATTAAAAGTTAAGTACTTGTGTGGTGGCAAACCATGTTTTTTTAATTAAAAATACATTGAAACAATTTTAATGTATTAATTTAACATGTTTTGATGTACATTTACATAGTGAAAGAATTACTGAAAGTAAGCAAGTTAACATATCCATCACCTTCCATAGTCATAGTCCATCTTGTGTGTGTGTGTGTGTGTGTGTGTGTGTGTGTGTTAAGAACACTTAAAATCTATGCTGAGCAACTTTGCAAAACAAAATCTAATACTAATATTTTCCCTCTGTATTTTTATTAATATTTATTTGTCCTATACAACTACAATTTTGACCTACGTCTTCCCATTTCCTTTCCCTACCCTGTCACTGGTAACTACCATTCTACTCTGTATGTGATCTCTTTTTTTTTTAAACTTGGCATATAAGTGAGATGTTGCAATATTGTTCTTTCTGGAAACATTTAGAATCCTTGTTTTACTCCATAGTAGCTGTATAACCTTGAATAAGTCAATTAAGATTTTTAAGTCTCGTCTATAACCTGGAGAGAATAATATAACCTGCTTTTAGGATTTGTGTGAGAATTAGGTAGATAGTGCACTCAAGTTGCTCAGCAGTGAGCTCTGGTTGACAGAGCAGTGTTAGTGGTGATGCTTGCCTCAGCACTAAGAGAAATACCCTTAACCAATAGACCATTACCCTTGATGTATTTTTCAGTCCTATTTATATGTTTTAACACAATGTGGGCTATTCAGTATGAATAATTTTTAAGTTTCCTCTTCAACTTTAGTCTATTACAGAGATTTTACAATATTATTTAAAAACATTTTTATACCTATGCAAGAGAATTAGGATGCACAATAAATTCCTTAAGCATTACTCTATGACTGATCATTTAAGTTGTCCAATTGTTCACTATTATGGATAAGTCTTCAATGATACTCTTTGCATGCACATCTTTGTATTTCTAATTATTTCCTTGGAACAAATTATAGCAAGAATTGTTAAATTAGGTCTTCTAGCATACATTAAATTACTTTCCAGAAAAGTTGATCTAATTTGTGATACAAATAGTTCCTGTCTCACTATAATATTGACAGCATTAAGTGTAGTTTTGAAAACTTCCAGCTTGATAGTATAGAATGGCATCTCACTGATGTTTTAATATGGATTTGACTCAATGAATATCAATGTTCTTCCATGTTCATTAACCTTTTGAATTTACTCTTTCATGAAATACTCTTATAGGTAACTAATGGAGATTTGTTTTTCTTATAGTTTATAGTAGTTTTTAAATTATAAAAAATTCCAAAATATTTCTTCAATTGATTTTATGTTTCTTAACACAGGGGTGTGTTCAACTCTAATGAACTTAAATCTACCAATATTTTCTTGAGATTTTCATAAATTTTTTTATGATGGTAATGTCTCCTTACCTCTAAAGTTCTTTCACTTGTGCCTTCAACTGTCCACTTCATTCATTTGTTTGCATTTAAACTCATATTGAGAGCAATTTATTTTCATGTACTATATAATATGAAGATCTAAGTTTTTCTCATTAGCCAACTAATTGTTTCACTCATTGAATTTCTTTAACCCTTTGATTTATGATGATACTTTCAAATTAAAGAAATTCATTTTAGAATTATTTCCTCTTAATAAAAATGTTTATAGGTGCCATGGTCTGACTGTGTCTCCCACAATTTATATTTTATAATGTAATGGCCAAATTGATAATATTCAGCAGCATGGACTTTGATAGATGACTAAAGCATGAAGGCAGGGAGACCTCATGGATGGGAGTGGGGTTTTTGCAAAAGGGCTTGTGGTAGGGGTTTTATCCCTTTGATTTTTCACCATGTGAGGACACAGTATTCATACTCTTTTGGTCTTTCACCATCCCCCACAGAAACACATGGCACTGGCCACTTCTGCTATGTGAGGACACAGGAAGAAGGCTTACTTCCTGCACATAGACTTTGAACTTGCCCACCTGTAGAACTGTGAGAAATCAATTTTTGTCCCTTACAAGTTACCAGTATATGGTATTTGTGATAGCAGCATGGACTAAACCAATGTTAATCATGAAAATATTGGCAAATACAATTAAGAACAAAGAACAAAATGAAATCACCCATAAACTTGTAAAATCTAGGCATGCTCTCTAAAAATGCTGGTATATAGTTTTCTAAAGATATTGAATCCTTTTGTTTAAAATAGGATACAGTAGTATGCATTTTTAACCATTTTACTCTTCATTGGACAAACATGTATTTTTCTTTCACTGTAGTTACGACATTGTACTGAGCACTTCAAGAGCGATGGTGGAGCTGGCAGAGACTGTTCTTGTGATTTTTTTCAATGAAAGTTAATAGTGAAACACAACTCATGGAATTAAGACCAATAGTTTGTTATTGCATTTCTGATCATTCAGGTCATGGAGAAAGTGACAAAGAGTCAAGAGAATATGAGAGAAGATTCTTAGGTTTTCTTAGTTTTCAAGGAAAGTGTCCTTGTCTTTAAGTCCTTAAGGACAGACATTTAATTTAACACTTTAAAATGTTAAATTTAATTTAATTTGTGGTGGTTTTTCTGGAAGAAAAAAAAAATTCTCACTTGACTTTCCTCACACCTCTGGCAAGGAGTGTAGATCCATTGATGGTGATTCCAGGTGCAAATTGTAGTTATTAGGCTTACTTGCGAATACACCCTAAAGCCCCAATATCTAGACTACTGCATTTAATAAACCATGTGGAGCTACATTTGGTAAACCACATGTATTTAATTTAAAGTGCAAAATCTGGGTATCTGCTTTTCAAAGGATCTGCTATTTTTAAAATGTGTTTTTCATGATTTAAGTATTTAAGTATTTAAATTTATTTAAGTAAGCATTTAAGTATTTTTTTTCACAAAATTTGATTTGATTTCCAAAAAAAATAAACAAACAAAACTAACTTGAAGCTTCTTGAAACTACAGACAAGGAGTTGTAAAGGTATTTGTAAGAGATTTTTTTAAGTGAGCTCATTCTTGTTTAACTTTGTAAAAGTCAGTGTCAAACATTTGTAAAAACATCATTTCTGTTGCTTTTATCTCATTCTGTGTTTGGCATCCTAAATTGTGCTACTGTTTTAAGGAACACCAATACCAGCCAAAGTACTTATACAGCCTGAATAGTTATATGTCAATAAAAATAAGAGATATCCTCTAGCAATATGTGGCCAGATTTATGTGGTATTGAAAGGAGCAAAAATAAGTGGCCCAGTTTTAATCCCCAATACCTTGCCATTTTTTGACTGAGTGACTTTAGCGATATATATATATTTATTTTTCTTTCTTTCTTTTTTTTTTGTAGACAAATTTCTTCTGTAAATTAAGGTTCTGGCCTAATTCAAAGGGCTGTGAACTTTATAGAAGATTGGTAAAAGCAGTTTGAAAAGTAGTCAGTTCTTTGTATTTTTACACTCTTTATGATTTATAGATAACTATAGTTGTCATATGCTATATACCAAAATTAAGTGTTCACCAATTATTTGGAAATTGGAAGTATTATTTTCAATGAGTTGAATAGCTACATGCCACAATTCAAGGCTTAATTTTATATCCTACAAATGAAATGCAAGATGTCTTTTGGTAAAGTTCACTGGCTATTGCAAACTGTATATGGCACCTTGGCTTTGCTTCAGTAGAATGGGGATGATGATGAAGGTCATAGAGCACAATAGGCACCCCACCCCCATTGCTCACAATTGTGGAAACACCTAGTCAAAAAAAGAACTTTCTGCTGATTCACTATGGTTATTCATGAGACTCAAGGGCCTTCCATGTATTTCAGCCTTGCCAGAATGATCTTCAAGTGACTACAAAGTAAAACAAGAATGAGCTCACTCAAAAAACACCTCTAAGAGTGATTGTTTTGAAAGAAATACTGCTTATAGTGAACACCTGTGCCACTTGACTTCAAAACAATTTTATGTGTGGTATTTAAACATTTTCTTTAGGAGTTATCAGGTAGAGCTGTGAGGAAGCAAGGAAATTAAAAGCAGCTTCTGTTAGATTGATATTTTTAATTTCTATTCATCTAGAAAATTATTTTCTCTACTAAAATAAATATTGTTTCCTCATTAACTATCTCAGTGAAAATCCATACTCAAATATGTACAGTACTGTTATTTAAAATAACACATCTACAGAAGTAGATAGTTTCACGTTTATTAAAGTTGCAACTATATTAACCCACATGAATAATTTATCATAGTGTTTGATTATGCATATTAGTTTTCCAGAATATGAAAATTCTAAACTTTATCTAGTACTTTACAGGATTTAGAACTTTGAAGACCTAGAAAAAGTCAATATTACGAAGAAAAAGGCCAATATTATTACTATTACTACTTGCTTCTATAATACACATTCCATAGATAGAAGATAAAGAACCAAACTCTTAACAACATGTGTTGGTTCAATCAATCTGTCTCTAATCCTACTTAAAGTTCTTGAATCAGAGATAGTCTTTTGAACTATTACTATATGTCAGAGACTGTTCTGAGTTATTTCAATTATTTATTGTAATCCTGTCAACTAAGTATGATTAGACTCTCTATTTTACAGATGAATGATTTGGTTTTAAAAGTTGTCATTTACTCAAGTTGTAAAAAATAGGATTTGCATGCAAATCTGACTCAAAGTCTAAACTATTTCTTCCTATATGACCTGAGGATGGAAATGAGAAGTAAGCAGATATATGATCTACTAAAGATATAGAACAGAATCTTCAACAGTGTCTAGGAATAGTCATATTTCAGAATAGTCATCTTATTAATAAGTAACAGGAGTTTCTTTAAAAGAAAAGCTATCATTGCAAGCAGTTGTACTATAAACACTATATAGTAGCCATACTTGTATATAAGAAATTAAATCTTTCTGATAGTCCCAAGCTAAATGAAAACACTAAAACAAAACATTTTTCTTGATTAAATTCTTTAAGATACTTTATCCCAAGTTATAGTGTGAGGATTTTGTGTTATTAAATAACATATCACATGAAAGTTGTTGGATGATTCCCAAATAGCTTTGCCATTTGCTTTTCACTTAGTTGAGCTTTGGGTTTGTTCCAAGTGGGAAGAATTAGGAGACAAAATCATGACAAACGTACAAGGACCCACCTTCTAGTTGCAGATCTTAAGGGTGCTGAAGGAGCCACATCCTTCTGCCTCTGTCTCATGTGGTTCAGCACTCTGACATGCAGTTCCTCCAGATCCTGTCAGATCCTCTCCCTGAATTTGAGTCCTGAGTCAAATTCATGTGCAGCCCCTTGACAAAGTTTGTCAGCTTTTCACTTCAATTGACTTATATCTTTGAGATTGGAGACTGTGAAAGACAGACACAGGGTACAGTTTGTCTTTGTCCTTGCCCTGGGATGCTTTCATTCCCAACCACAAGTTGACTGATCTACAGTGACTCAGAGTTACTACTAGATATAAGGGCAGCAACCTGAATAACTAGCTTACCTCCACCCCTGCTTGCACATTCACATAAGCCCAGCCTCTTAGTCTAGACCACTCAGCAGTTCTGCTTCTCTGATTGGACCCTAACTAATACATAAACAGACACACTGTGGTGTAATCATGCAATAAAATATTTATTTATAAATTTGAGAAGATACTTTAAACAGTTATAGAAAAGCAAAAGGAAATTATTCTGTAAGGAGAGATTGAGTAAATCAAATATATTCTAAGTATATTTTATTATTCCAGAAATTCCTAAGTGAAAGCTATACAAAGCAAGGTCCTGTGTGACTCTGTTGAGGTAGTTCCATGCAATGTCTGGCAGAGTGGGCCTTGGAGCTGAATTTTGACTGTGTCACTTACCTGGCTATGTGGGTTTTTCTAGAAGCCTCTCTGTACTAGGGAAACCTAGATTCTCTGTTTTTTTATTTCTTTCGTTTTTGTTTTTGCTTGTTTATGATCCTGGGAATCAAACCCAGAGCTTAGTACTTGCTAGGAAAGCATTTGACCACTGAGCTACACTCCACAGACCTCCTACTTGTTATAAAAAGTTAATGTGACAAAAATACTTATAATAAATATTTGAAACATTGTAAGTGTTCAGTAATATTACTAAATCTCTTGTCTTTTTTAAAAATTTGAACCTAATAAATGCAAGCTCTGTCTTGGAGTTTGTTACAATGAGTGCATTTAATAAATAAAAATCTATTGTTTAACAACAATAGGAAGGGATAACTGGTAGATTCTCTTTCTTTCATGTATGCTTCAACAGAAATACCAAAAAATATAAACTGTGAAACAGTGTAAAATTTAAATGCTTTATTCTAAAAAACTCAGGTACTTCCTACTTTAATTTTTATTCTAGTTTTTAAATATTACTTCAGTGACTTAAAATACAAACATATTAAAAATAAATAAATTTTAAAATGCAATAATGTAGGGATTTTGACTTGTTTCAGGTGTGCAACAAATGTGGCTCTGAATTACTAGGAGATTGTGTTGAAAAAATCCAATATTCAAGATGTAGAGTGTTTATAAGATATAAAGAAGCCATTTGATTACAAATTTCACAATCAATCCTATTTCTTATAATAGCAATTACTACTACTAAGCTATAGGAGAAATTTCTCCCCCTTGTCCACATTAAGACACTGGATAAAATAATGAATAATACTCCAATGTCTTACAGTTAACATAAACATGGTGACATGTTCTATAATGCTATTTCTTATTATCTCTTTCAAACAGGCAAACAGCAGTGTTCTTTAATATAATTTTGTGGGGCCAATCTCAAGAGGACAATTACAAAGTAAAGCAGGTCTATGGTTCTCTAATTGTGTAATAAAATTTAGTATAGATCAGTTGAAAATCTCAAGGAATAGATGGAATTTTTAAAAGGTGACCTTTCTTAGAAATGGGATCATGCAGTTGCAATTAAGAGAAAGTCATACAGGAGTAGTGTGGGCCCCTAATCCAATATGACTGGTGTCCTTACAGAGGAGAAAACCTGAAAACGGAACACATACAGGGAGAATGAAAAGTGAATGTCAAGATGGCCATCTACAAGCCAAGGAGAGGCCTATCTATAACAGATCCTTCCCCCAAAGTCTGTAGGAGTTGATCCTGCCAACACTTGAGTTCTAGACTTTCAGACTCAGGAACAGCAGGACAATAAATTACTATTGTTCAAGCCAACAGTTTCTGGTACTTTATTACAGCAGTCCTAACAAACTATTTATCTTCTTTAAACTTCAAAGTATTCATGCTTTTATATTTAAAGCAGGTCATTTTTAATTCATCTTCTCAATCTCTTTTATTTTTATGTTTATTTATTTTTACTTAATGTAGTTGTTGATATAGTTTGATTATATCTGACCTATTTTTTTCTCTCCTGCTTTTGTTTCTGTTCCCACATTCCTATCTTGTCTTAATACTTCATTTAAATTTATCTTTTAGCTTTTGATTTATATGTTTTTATACTATTTAATTAATGGTTGCTTTATGAATTTCAATATACATTCTGAATCATTCACAGACTATTTAAAGTTAATAAAGTACTATTTTGCATAACATATAGAAACCCTGCAAACATATGTGTCCTTTTTACATCTCCCACGGGCCTATATCACAGCTGTCATATGCATCATGTCTACATTCATGGACAACCTCATGAGAAAAGTATTGTCACTTTTGCTTAGTCAGTTCTCTTTGGAATATAAGAAATATGTATTATTATGAATTATGTATTTGTATTAACTCAGCCTGTTACCTTTTCTTTTGTTCTTCCTTAACTGGAGAAGATGCAGATTTCCTCTGTCCTCACTAAACTTCCACCTGAACACATTCTTTCAGCATTTCTTCCAGAACTGAACTGGTAGTAAAAATTACCTTGATTTTCCTTTAACTGAAAATGTATTGCTGCCTAAAGAATAAAAAGACAAAAAAAAAAAAAAAAAAAAGAATATCTCCTCTTGTTTGGAAGTTCAGAGTGACAGAAATTTTTCTCAGCATTTTAAAGATATGTTCCCCTGACCTCTGGCATCTAGAATCTGTATGGAAGTTGTTCTTCTGCAGGTGCTTTTCATATTTCTTCATTATCTTTGAATTTCAGTAGTTTTATATGGGCATTGTTTTCTTTAAAATTATATTTGGTGATTTTGGAGGGTTTTTGTTTTTTGTTTTTTTTTGTTTTTTGGGGTTTTTTTTTGGGGGGGGTCCTCAGGGGCCTTTGACCACTGAGCAATATCCCCAGCCCAATTTTGTATTTTATTTAGAGACAGGGTCTCACTAAGTGACTTTGCACCTTGCTTTTGCTGAGGTTGGCTTTGAACTCTCAATCCTCCTGCCTCAGCCTCTCAAGTCAGAGATTCTTGAGCTATAAACTTACACATAGTTCCATCTAATTTGGAAATTTCTTCAGGTCATTATTTTAAAATATTTTTTCTGGTCCCACATCTTTCTTGTATTCTTTGATGGCTCTGGTTATTCCTTTGTTTTGAAACTGGAATATTATTACACAGGTCTCTGAGGATCTCTTAATTTTAATATTTTAATGTTAATGTATGGGAAGATATTACCTAGGAGGAGGCATTATGGGGGTTTCTCTGGTATAGAAAACATTCTGCATCTTCAACTGCATGCACATTATACAGATCTGCATATTTCAATACAAAGTCACTTTCTTGGGATGTAACTGACATGTAATAAATGTGAATATGTAAATTGTTCAATTTCATTCATTTTGACAAATATAGAGAGCAATGAAAATAGTACTATAGTTAAGTTGGTGAACATATTTCTCTCCTACTCTTCCCCTCCATTCTCTACATAAGCATCTATTGATCAACTTCTACACTTCTACTTAATGTCCTCCTTCAAACATAGAAATAAACCTGTATTTCTAAATACAATCTTTCATTATACATGCATTTTTGTCTGGATTCTTAAGTATGATTATTTTAAGACTCATCCATGTTTTTGTATGTACCAATAGTTTGTTGTTTTTAATCACAGAATAGTATGTTGTATGCAAGTACAGTGTATACTAGTATATTTTATATTTATATACTATGTCCATATGATAGCATATAATGATATAGTACAATCAGTTGTACTTTCATGTGCTCAGAGATCTTTGAATAATTTCCAGTTTGGGGATATTACAAAAACACAAGGAGGTATGAACATTTTGCTCACGTCTTTGTATGGATGTATGTTTTCTTTTGATAATTCACATTGTGAAAATTGAAGTTGTAATGCAATTTACATTATGGTATCCTATGTTTGTAATATTTTAGCTAAAGTACTACTTAAAATAATATACTTCATGAGAAATAAATCTGAATAGTCAGTACAGAAGCAGTATTAAAAACTATTTTTAAAAATTCCATAACTAGAAAATGAAAAACAAAAATAGCTAAGTATAAAAGTGGGAGTTATTCTGTTTCAATTAAGTATCCTGAAAAAACAAATAAAACACTTATGTAGTGTTAAAAATTCTAACACAATTCTTGACTTTCTCTGGTAAGAAATACTCTGTAATTCTATAATTCCAAAAACAAACAAAAGTCAACTATACTGGAAAGGACATGATGAGGCACCCTGTTATAGAACCCTATTGATTCCAGCCCTCCAGTCACACCCACCAAGATGTTTTATGTGTGCATAAAGCTATCTCAATCCTCCAAAAGAGACCAATAGTGGAAGAATAACCTCAAGTTGTCTTTGTAATATCACGTGTAATGAAATTGTCCCTCCATAGATCCCTGCCCAAATTCCCAACACACAGAATCCTGAAAGAGAATAAAATTGTTTGGGCATTAAAAATTCCGTTTTGGAGTATCTTGTTGCAGAAGACAGCTGGACAGGATTTGAAGGAGGGCATTAGGTTAAGTGTAGCAAAAAGAGGAGGAATGGAACTCTGGATTACAACCTTAGCAGAACATTGGGATCACTTGAGGAGTTTTTGTTGCTGTTTTAATGTGCATGCCTGGGCTCTACCTTCAAGTATCTGATTTAATTGATAAGCAGTATAGCTGGGCTTTGGAATTTGTCAAGACTTTTCAAATAATTCTGTTATAAGCTTCTTTACGACCACTGGTGGAATATTTTAATTCCTTCTTTGAAGAGAAATGAAAAGGTACATTTTATTTTTCCTTTTGATAATCAGATTGTATAGGTTCATCAATATTTTGAAAAAACTTAAAGATAACTATTGACATATTTGAAAATCAACAGAAAAACCAAAATGTGCCCATCGTAGAGAGTTATAGAAAAAACATAAAAAGCATAAATATATAACTCATCTAATAAAATTAAACATATCACCAAAAACAAACAAACAAAAAAATCAATATCATGCTTTTGTTAAAAGACAAAGATTCTCATAGTAAATGATGAAAAGAATAGTACATCAAGAAAAAACCCAGAACATATTTTTTAATTAAATAGAGGTAAGAAAAAAGCCAGCACTGATTTTTAACAGTCTAAAAAATTTACTGAAAAGCAAATCTATATAATTTATAATAATGAATTAAAAAACAATGAAATACTGCTATCCAATAATAACAACAAAAGAAACAAAATCTTGTATACATCTCTTTGACTTTGTTCTAAGAAATAGACAAAAACTGAATACTAAGGAATTAGAATATCTAATCTAAAAAGTCTAAATTTATAGATAATTCATCAATCTACCTAAATGAACTTTATCTTTATAAATCTCAAACCAGTTACATTGAGTCATCTTTTAAACTTTATTCCACATCCTACAAAACACCAAGTGCAATGAATTCTAAACCCAACATCCCTCAGATACACCTGCTTTTTTCCCCCACTCTACCTTTGTGAACTGCTATGTGCCCACATCACATTATCTGTGTGTCTTATTGGTGCTCCTATCTGGCCCTCATTTGTTTGCCCCTTATCAAATTCTTCACACTGAAGTCAAAGCAATATTTTAGGAAGCAAGTCCCAGGTTGTTGGGGGCTATGCCGTGCGGACTACGCCAAGATGGCACCTGGCAGCCAGCCAGAAGTTGTTTTGATCACATGGGCGGTGAGGAAGTCGGTTAACATAGACACACTCAGGTGCTTTATCATTGGCCGTATTCAAGTGAGTTCACACACACGACAGCGTGCACATGTGTTCCCGAGTGCTCCTGCTTGTGCCTGCTCGTTTTGACCTTTGCCATGATTGGGCAGCTGGGTCCTCGCCTGATCTTCGCTTAACTGGTGTGGCCCTACCCTCCGCCTCTTGGAGGGAATATAAGCGGGCAGTTGGCAGAAGGCGAAAAGCAGCAAAAGCAGTAGGCAGAAGGCAGAAGGCAGATGGCAGATGGCAGAGCGGAGAACTAAGAACACACCTCTAGGTCGCAGATGACAGATCGCAGGAAGCGGGATGCACCACTAAGAAGCACTCCTGATAGACAGCACCTTTAGCACGCATCTCTAGCATGTACCTTTAGTTTGCAGGATGCAGGACGCACCTCTAAGAAGAAGCAGCAGAACTCTAAGAAGAAATAGATCTCTGAAAGTGTAGCAAGCCTCTTTCTCTAAAACTCCCTCTCAAAGCCTCTCTTCCTCTAAAATCAAGCAAGCCTCTTTTCCTCTATAAGCTAAAGAATAAGCAAGCAAGCAAGGAAGCAGCTCAGGAATAGAAGGAGTTTATTTCCAGTCCACCTCCAATAAATACCCGCGAGATTGTTGCTGCAGGTGGTAACAAATATCCGCGAGACTGTTGCTGCCAGTGGTGACACCAGGTTATGCTTTCACTGCCATTTTTCTGTGATGTAGTAAAAGAAACATGTTTACGTATATATTTTTATCTAATTTTTTCAAGTGGAAGAAAGTCTCGATGAATTTTCATCAGATTTTCAAAACAAAAATGTTTGATACTTTAACTTAAAAAAGTAGTTCAATAATATATACAAAAATCACTATTAGAAAGGCCCTGAGGGTACCTTAAAGAAATAAGCAATCATTCTCCATAGCAGTTTGGGGCAACGTTTTACAATTGAACAGATGCTGCAGATTGGCTTGTGGACATACAACATTAGGAGCTGAAATTTTCTGTTTATGATAATACACAGCAGCAGTGTGTCAAGTATTGTTAGTATTGTTGTAGTCTGAATAAAAAAACCAGATACAACTTTAAAGATATTAAAGAATCTGTTGGCTGTCTATAATCCCAGGTACTTTGGAGGCTGGACAACTTAGTGAGACTGTCTTAAAATGGAGGAACTTTAGCTTAGGTAGAGGGAAATAAGAGTGAGAGAGGGGTATGAAAAATGGTGGAATGAGATAGACCTCATTATCCTATGTACATGTATGATTACATGAATGGTATGAATCTACATCTCTACGTCATGCACAATGATAAAAATGAAAAGATGTACCCCAGTTGTGTAAAGTGAATCAAAATGCATTCTGTAAAAATAAAAAAAAAATTAAAAAATTAAAATAGGGCTAGGGATGAGGCTCAGTGGTAGAGCAACAAAGATTTCAAAAAAGATTTTAAAGAATTAAGAAATTTCTTCCTCACCAAAATTGTAAATTGTGACAGCAGAGTTTTAGTGTTTATTCAAATCACACACACACACACTCACACACACAGTGCATTAAATGTTCTAGGAACTATGCTGTAGTGAACAACCCATATTTATTCTTGCCCTCAAACAATGTGCAATCTATGACGAAAGGTTAAAAATAAATAATTCTTTACATCCCTTATTAAATAATAACTTCTAGGAAGGACCTTCATTTTTAAAATCTTGATTCTGCTGTGTACTCTCTGCTAATATAATTGCTGCAAAGGAAATCTTACATGACTGTTATTGTACTTCATGGTGAAGCTTAGGTGGGGCCACGATTCTGAGATTTCACAGAAAGAATATATAATTGTCACTTTATCAGTCCTATTATAACACTTTCATTTCTACATTTGAACCTGTAATGACATGTCCCATGGTACCATCACAACAAAAGATGTTAGGGGTTGCATTATGAATAAAGCAAGATTTGTTGCAACTCTTTCCAGAGGAAATTACATCAAAGTTTAGAAATGGAAAGGATACTCACAAATTGACTTTTTCTTCCTTGTTCATGAAGAAAATGAAGCCCAAAGAAGTGCAATAGCTTGCACATAGTCATTCTATCTGTCCCTTGATTCCATAAATTAAAATTAACATCTGGTAACATTACATTTGGAGGAAAAAGAGTATAACAATTAGATAGCTACTTCTAAGAATCTTTATTCTGAACTCTTCTGTCCATTCATTCAATCGATAAATTTTACTAAGTACTAACAAGCAGGTTTCTAATGTTAGAAGTTGAATGAGACCTGCTATGTGACTTTAAGGTGCTTAAAAACACCTTAAAACAAGTAAACAACCATTTTAATAAACTGGCAATTGAATAATAATCTCAGAACTTGTCACCACTAAAACCTTTTCCTCCTTTTTATTCAGTGTAGGCATAAATTAAATGGGATAAAATAAATAAAAGTGCCTGAAATAGGAGGGTAGATAATTATTAAATGTTTTTAAGTCATTAAAAGATAAACAACAAGAACAACAAAATCTTGGTAAAAGATGATACATCAAAGAGGTAGTGCATTTTAAGTGAAATGCAGAGTGGAGCTTATTCTCCAGGTAATTAAGCAGGGTGATATATGTATAAATCTAAGTGATCTGGCCCACTTTCCTGCCTTCAAGGCAGCAGTTTTTCTTCAGACTGAAGTCTCAACGTCCCACCCTTTATTATGTACTGATTCAGTGGATAGACAGGGCCTGAGCTCCTGAAGTAATGCACTGATTGCTATTTGCTTCTAGAAATAAATGTGGCTTAACTGGGCTTTATTTATTGATTAGCTGGAATAGTCCCAGACTGCCAATGAGGTCTGCAGGAGAAAACCAAGTATATCAGTTTGCAGGAAAGAAAATTTTTTTAAATGCCCATCTAGATGTGTTGGTCCTGAAATGAATTTTCCAGTGCCAGAAATGTCTTGGGATGTCCCTTTCACTTTCATTTAAAAAGACTATAAGGTTGTGACAAGAAGAGAGCAAATGGCACTTGATACAGAACAAATGCACTTAGCAAACCCTCTTTCACAACTTGGAAGGCAGAGGGGGGTGTTGCTGCAGATGGTAAGTCTCCTGACATGTATTTAAGCTGACAAGGGTTCCAACCTCCAATGATTATACAGAATTATTCTCTCTTTAATTCAGGATTTCCACCCAAGAACTTCACTTTATATTATTATTTGCTGTTAGGCTACTGTCAGCTTCAGGACAAGACTGTTTCTGAGACTGCATTGAGCTAGTTAACCACAGCTGCTTTCAAAGCTGGAAAATAAGATGAACCTGAGAAATGACTCCACTCATTACAGGGAAGTGCTCTGGGTAGCGTAAGAAAAGATCTATCCAATTTAAGGAAATTTTATAGTTATCTCTCCATTGTAAATTTTCCTGACTGGATAGCAAACAAAACAGTATGAGTAGCATCAATTTGTACCCTATACTGAAATTTGCTTAAGTGTGAAAAACTTTATATCATTTATTTCTTGTTGTTACTCAACTCTGTGTGATTGGTAGGACTCCATTCAATCCTGTACATGAGAAAATTAGGACTCCAAGAAGTTAAATGACTTGCCTTCCACTAATAAGTGGCAGATCCAGGATGCAAATACAGTCTATTTAACCAATATTTCTTTCAAGTTTCTTATCATCAGAAACATTGTTCCTATCTTGGTCCATATCAAACTTAAGGTAGTGATTAACTCGGATCAGAAAGGAGAAAAACAGAAGCTTGAACTAAAATCTTTCACACAACACTAATTACATAGAATAATAAGACAACAAAGCACTAGACTTCAATGTTTGCCAAATGTTATGGTTTGGATGTGAGGTGGCCCCCAAAAACTTACATGTGAGACAATGCAGGAAGGTTCAGAGGAGAAATGATTGGGTTGTAAGAGTCTTAACCCAATCAGTGAATCAATCCCTGATGGGATTAATGAAGTGGTAGGGTGTGGCTGGAGGAAATGGGAATTGGGGTGTGGCTATGGAGTATATATATTTTATCTGGAGAGTGGAATCTCTCTCTCTCTCTGCTTCCTGATTTCTGTGTTGTGAGCTTCTTCCCTCCACCACACTCTCCCACCATGATATTCAGCCTCACTTGCAGCCCTGAGGAATGGATCCAGCCTTCTATGGGCTAACACCTCTGAAACTGTGAGCCCCAAATAAACTTGTCCTCCTCTATAGTTGTGCTGGTCAGGTTATTTAGTCATGGCAGCCAAAAGGTGACTAAAACACCAAATCGCAGTGGTAAAAATATCAAAGGTACAGACGTGATGGAAACCAGGAAAAGATCTTCAGAGAATCTGAGATTGGACATGTCTTCAGCAAATAGAGTTAGTTCTGTAAAGGTGAAGGAAAGACAGAGAGAAAGACAGAAAAGAAAGAGAGAAAGAAAGAAAAGAAAGAAAAAGACAGAGAGAAAGAAAGAAAAAAAAGGAAGGAAGGTAGGAAGGAAGGAAGAAAATTGACATAATGATGATGTGAAATAACTCTTAGGAAAGCAGCAAGGAGTCAGACATGGTGGCTCACACCTGTTATCCCAGTGACTTCAGAGACTGAGGCAGGAGGAGCACAATCAGAGGTGAACCTTGGTAATTTAATAAGCCCCTGAGCGATTTAGAGAGACTGTCTCAAAATAAAAATAATCAAAGGGACTGGGGATGTGACTCAGCGGTAAAGCACCCTGAGTTCAATATCCAGAACCAAAAAAAAAAAAAAAAAAGTAGCAAGGACATAAATACTTAAGTCTATAAATGCATAAAATTAAGCTTACTATACTATTAGCAATGCCAGAGTTATAGTTAACTGAATTTATTTTGCACTGGTAAAAATGATTTTTCTTAATTTTTCATTTTACAAAAATGCTTATAAAATAATAAGCTATAAAATGTGATACTTTCTCCTCAGAAGAGATGTTGGACAGTTTGGGGTTGTTATAGGTATGTAGAGATGTCTCAGTATCTTAATATCAATCAGAATAATCTACTAGATTAACTAAATAATAAAATCACATGAACATTCTGATGTACAGAAAGTACTTGACAAAATTCAACATTCCTTCATAACATAAAAACTCTCAGAAAATTAAAAATATAGAGGAATCCTTGAAAAGATAAAAAGCATCTTTGAAACACCAACAGCTAACATTGTATGTAATTGTGTAATTGTAAAGACTGAATACCTATCCTCTAAGATGAGGAAATGTTTCTGCTCCCACTGCTGTAATTTCGAATAGTAATGGAGGTTCTGGTTAGGAACCAGGCAAGGCAAGGCAAGAAAAAGAGGCAGACTAACCAGAAACATTATATGAATATCTGTACAGAAAATTCCAAGTAATCTATGGAAAAATCACAAAATATTATAAATCCTAGACAGGGTCATAATACCAATAAAAAAATAAAATGTATAATACATGGAAATAAAGAGATAAATATGATCCCTATCTCCAAAAATAGAATTTCTATGAAAAATGTCATGATAAGGCTTAGTAAGTTATAGTGGATTTGGTAATATTTCTACTAAATGTTTTGCCTTCAAATAATAATAGCATTCTAAGTTTATAATTCTAATTTGAAAATGTTTTACTGGTAATTCCTATGTACCATGTAACACAAGTATAACATCTCTAAGAATAAATGTAGAAAATTATATAAAGATATTATTTGAGGTTATAAAAAGACCTGAGTAAAGGGAGATACTTACTTTTCTCATGAAAAAGAGGATTTAATGTCACAAAGATGTAAATTGCTTCTAAATTAAACTATTAAATTAATTGTCACTATGATCAATATTTTAAACCAGGTACAGTGGCATATGACTGTGATTCTAGTAGCTAAGGAGGCTGAGGCAGGAGAAATGAAAGATCAGGGCCAGTCTCAGCAATTTACTGTGAGCCTGTCTCAAAATAAAAAAATAAAAATAAAAAAGTTAGGGATGTAGTTTAGCGGTGTAGGTTCAGTTTGCAAAACTGTAAAATAAATCAGTATTTCAATCAATATTTCAATAGGTGTCTTACACTTTTTAGTATAACCTTATTGATAAATTCATATGGAAACTGGAAATAAAATATAATTTTAAAAAAGTATCAAGTGGCAGGATTAATCTTACTACATATCATTTTATTATAATGAGCTCAGAAATGAACAACATGTACTTAAACATTTAAGAAAGTAGTCACATAAATATTGGTAGGAAAATGAGATCACTCAGTAAATGATGTTGCTTATCAATGTTGGAAAAAATAACCATATGCTGAAAATAATGTATTTTAGATGGGTCTTAATAGTTATTTTATCATTTAAAATTTTACCAAATATATATGAGGCAACATTTTATAATCTTAACCTAGGGAAATATTTCTGAAAGAACTAATGAAAAGTATGTCATATAAAGGAAACTCTTCATACATGTGAGTGTACTTAAATTTATGTGTACAAAAGAGAACATTAAGAGTTTTTAAATTGTCATACAAGACATATGTGAAGAAAATTACAAATGAAGGTTAAGCATGAATAATTTATTTTTAAATTTTGATGCATATCATTATGAAAATTGGCAAGGACAACAAAAAGGCAATTTAGACCAAAGGAAATCAGAAAAGTCAATAAATGCATATGATTAGTTTAATTCCACTGACAACCAGAAAATGTAAATTAAACAAGGTGATATTTATTTATTTATTTTACTATCCAATATGTTGATGAAATTTAAAGGTCTGAATAATTCAATTTAAAATGAAGATATGAATAAGCAGAAATCTTGCATTTACCTTATAAGATGATGCATTCATATAATCTCCTTGGAGACTGGTCTGGAAAAGGTAAATGGGAAGCATGTGCAAAATTCTTAAACTAGCCCTCTGCACCTGTAGATGAATAGAGAAACTGTAATATGCCTCTCCATGGGGATATAAAGAAAATTGTTTATGGAGTTAATGATAAAAAGCCAAAACTTAGATGTTCATTAAAGAGAGAATGAATAAATAAATGGTGGCATATTTATACATGGAATAAAATCAAGATATACATACCTATACAGATAATTCCTAGAAATTGTCTTTAAAATGAAAAACTGATACTAGTTTAATAAATTTTGCGAATATTTTTCAAAAGCAATTATGCAAATGCAAATGCAATATCATATTTTCTATTTTTATGAAAATGTAATTATGTTGATATTTTATCTTGCCAAAACCATCATCTCTCCTTCATGATGAATGAAATGAATTTAAGTTACTTAATATCTCTGAGAAAAATACAAATAAGATCATAGAGGCTATGTCAATGATTTCACTTTAATCTGTAGTATTTTGTTTCTCAAGAAATTAATCTGAAATAAATATCATAAATGGTAATATTTTTAAAAGTTTAATAGTATAAATGTGACTAGTATATTACTCAGTATTCTGTCTTATATATTTTATAATAAAATCTATTTAAAAAGAGAAAAGTAATAATTAAAATCTCTACCACAAATGCATTTCTTTAAAATATATGTTTGCCACACGTATGCCATCTCCTGTACTCTGTCTGTAAAAGTCCACCATGATTAGAAAGTGTGAGACTAATGCTGAAAAGCAAAACTTTTCTAGAGGCAATTAAATTTAACACCTGGCTGCCTGTTAATCAAAGTATTGAGCTCACTTATTCTCTTGACAGATCTGTCTTATATCCAGGTTTCCTATTTCACACAGCAGGGACTCAGGTTTGCTGAAATCTACAACTAATTTCCACACTGTAACAGAATTATGTTATCAAAAATCTCATATATCCACACTTTCTAGATCACTAACCATTAATAATAATGATGATGATGATAATAATAGTAAAAATAATGATAAACTTTTTACTCCACTTTTACTAAAATATAACATAGATCATATTAATATGAAAATCATGATAACCAAATTGCCTTCTTTTAAACAAACTAAACATGCATTAAACCTCCCAGCATAAAAATCTTAACATGGCACCTACTTTAACCCAAAACCATAGTTATTTAAGCGAAATTTGATACACTAAATTTATAGAATCAAGCAAGAAATACCTTGATTTCTAGTTTTCTCTCTCCTTTATTCCCCTACTTTGTCTGTTGTAAACTCCAATAGTAAGGACTTTCTTCAATATTTATCAGCAACACTACCAGTCTCAAATTAGAAGAAACCTTAGAGAATATTATAACAAAGGCATCATTTGGAAGAAAACTCCCAGAGAAAGTGCTCATTGCAGGACACAGTACCCATTAGCCGATTCTGGTCTGGAAACAGACACCTGCTTCCAGATTGCTCAGTTCTTGACAGCCCATGCTCTCATATTTGTTTCATATTTACAGTCATTACCTTCAACCAAAATAAATGATTTTTCCTTACATTTAAACTTCCAGAAAGTCTAAGTTCAGTCTCTCCTTGATCAATTGTTTTGTTTTTCTTATTATTTGACTACTCTCTTGTTAGAGCATAGGCTTTTCTGATGATCCTTTTTAATTTTATTTCAAGACTATCCCCTTCTGTTCTGTTTTTCTTCATCTTGTACTAAGTTCTCTTTAGAAAAGTTTATATTAGGTGTCACTTTAAATTACATTAAATTATATTAGGTATTTGTATTGGATATATATTCCTTCTAATTTCTGGAAGCCCTATCATTTTAGGAAAGTATTAATTATTTTCTACTCCAAGAAATTTGCTCAGATCATACTCCCCTTAATTCAATTATCTCTTATTTACAATATTTATATGTTACAGAAATCAGCAATTATTTACTGATTATTTCAAATACACTGTTGGTTTCTTCCTCAACTATTTCATAAACTTCATTAAACCTAGCATTATATTTTATAATTGGTGGAGTCTAAGGTAGTGATAATCCATAACACATAATGAAAAACTACTTTTAATTAACTGAAAAACTTTACTAATAAAGTTTAATGATAGATGATTACTAGTAAATAGACATTAAATACCTAAATGATTTGCATTAACTGTACAATGCATCAGAACAAAAGAGAGAATTTGCTTGTCCCATGTTGCTCTGAGAAAGGGGCAGCACACATGACCACATATTTTAACAGCACAGCTCAGAAATACCTAGATTGAGCCAAGGATATATAAGCCATTGACATAATCCATTTTTTTTCATTTGAGATGTTGAACTAGAAGAAAGAAAAATAATAGTGTCATTCTGTTCTATAGATATAAAATTCCATGCAGTGTTGAAGCCAGATTTTGAACCAGGAAAAATCATGGTCATGATTGTTGGGACTAATGACACGATAACTAACTCAGGCTGACTCCTTACTCCCTGGCGAGTGAGCAAGATCAAGGCCTCAAAGGTGGTTTCAAAAGTTAATGACGATAAATCGAACCACCATCAGGGATTGGTTAACAACAGTTCCGCTAAGTGATCTGCTCGTGCTTGCCATATAGTCCTATGGGACTCTCACCTGTGCGAACCCCCCATGCCTTGCTGACCTTTAAACTGATTGGTTCCTGCCTAGACTTCACCCTACATGAAAGCTGTGTGACTTCCTCAATAAACAAGTTCCTACTGTGACTGGTCTCCCTGACGCATCTGATTGTCCTCTGCCACCCTACCTATCCCGGTCTGGACTTGTTGGGGAGTGTTCCCTTCCCTTGTCACTGATCAAGAAGAGCAAGGGGGCTTAAGACCCCAACACATGATCATATTCGAGCTATAGTTACCCAAAAGATGAAACAAAGACTGAGAAGAGAAGGTAGTTTTCAGAAAGCAACATTCCAAGAAGAAGGAATGGA
Organism: Sciurus carolinensis; assembly: GCF_902686445.1. Taxonomy (NCBI): domain Eukaryota; kingdom Metazoa; phylum Chordata; class Mammalia; order Rodentia; family Sciuridae; genus Sciurus; species Sciurus carolinensis. Next base: position 92,946,484 of record NC_062223.1, read on the forward strand.
AACCATGGTGTGTGTGTGTGTGTGTGTTTGTGTGTGTGTGAGAGAGAGAGAGACAGAGACAGAGAGACAGAGAGACAGAGAAACAGAGAGAGAGACAGAAAGAGAATGCAAGGCTTTCTTTATGAACACTATATCTATAAGGCAGTGATGTCAGTTTTATAGCGATGTTAACATACTTTGATTCAAATTAATGTGCCTATTTTTGTCCTTTGGAAAGAAAAAGAGAAAATTTTACATGCTTATATGGAAGAGAGAAAAGGTGTGTGTATTAGTCAGGGTTCTCTAGAGGAACAGAACCAACATGTGATATGATTATAAAAAGAGAACTTATTAAATTGGCTTACACAACCAGAAGCTGATAGTCCACAATGGCCATCTATAGGCTGGACAGCTGGAGGAACCAGTACCTGGGCAATCCAAGACACCAAAACCTCAGAATTAGAGGGATCAATATTGCTACCCCATTCTGAGACCAAAGGCTTATAGAAACTCCCTAGAGAATCAATGGTAGAGTCTGATTTGGAAGAATGAAGGAGTGAGAGTCTGATATTTTTAGGTAATCACAGCAGCAATTTAGAACCAGTTCTAAAAGAATCAAGCTTACATCTGCTGCTGCATTCTTATTCTTCCAACTTTTATTGGATCCAAACTCCCAACCTATTGGATGGTACTGCTCAGGCTTAGGGAGAGTGTCGGTTTCAGTTCACTATCCCACATGCCAATCATTCTTAGACACACCCTCACTGACATACCCAGAAGCCTCTTAATCTTCAGCATCTCTTAATCCAATCAAGTTGACTCTTCAAATTTACCATTACAGTGTGGATCAAAGAATGAGAGCATATAAAAGATACACTCATTGATAACACTGTAAGTATGAGCCTATGTGTGTATGGTATTAATGTAGATAAAATATTTACATGTGTATATGTATGTATATGAGTGTGTATATGTTTGAGTACACATGCATACGATATCACTGACTTTTTAAAAATTTAATTTAATTTGTTCTAATTAGTTAATACATGAAAGTAGAATGCATTTATGCGTTTTGACCCAGCTATCCCACTCCTTGGTTTATACTCAAAGGACTTAAAATCAGCATACTACCAGGACTCAGTCACATCAATGTTTATAGTAGCTCAACTCAAAATAGTTAAACTATGGAACTAACCTAGATGTCCTTCAACAGATGGATGGATAAAGAAATGTCATAAATATATTATATATATATATATATGTATGTATATATACAAACACATACACACCCACCCACACACACACACCCACACACACATATATATACACACACATATATAATGGAATATTACCAGTAAATGGATGGAGTTGGAGAATATCATGCTAAGTGAAATAAGCCAAACTCAAAAAAACCAAGTCCCAAATGTTTTCTTTGATATACAGATGCTGACTTTTATAACTCCTTTAACTCTTACTATTTCAAAAAGAACAGAGTCTTTGAATACAGTAGGGACAAAGACTTCCTAAAACATTAAGAGCTATATCCACATATGCTGTTATCTAAAGATATCAATGGTGATAATGACATTGATGAAATCAAAGTATTTGCTTTGTGTCAAGGCAGAAAAGAGCTTTCCTTGCATATGATCAATTTACTGGGAATATGGATTGTTTTTCCATGAGCTGAAATCCTGAACAGATTGCTTTTGAGAGAAGACAGCTTGACCCTGTCTTGCATATATTAGAATGAATGGAAAACCAGACAGTTAACTTTCAATGGCATCTGAGATCTGGGAGTAACAGGATTAAATCTCTCACCATGAACTCCATTTCTTCAGGCAAAAACTTCAATAGGAGGTGGTATCTTTCACTGGACGTGATGGTGCACACCTACAATCCTAGGTAATTGGGAGACCAAGACAATGGAATCCTAAGTGTGAGGTCAGCATTAGCAACTTAGCAAGACTCCATCTCAAAATAAAATAATACAAATGACTGGACATGGGTTCAATACCCAGTCAATACCCAGTACCAAAAAAGAAGAAAAAAGGAAAGATGGAAATTTGGTACCTTTTGAAGTTGTCTGTACATTCTTAGTTGTAGTTATTATGAATGAATCTATCTTTTTTAAAATAATAAATTAAATAGACATCATTAATTTGAACATACAGCCTCTTTCTATTCCAGAATCCCATCTAAAATTTCATATTACATTCTGTGGGCTCCTCTTGACTATAGCAGTTTCTAGACTTCACTTGTTTTTGGTGTCCTTGACACTTTTCAGTAGTACTGGTCAGGAATTTATCAGACTTATTTCCTTCAACTGGAATTTATCAGACTTATTTTTGTCATGATTAGACTGGAGTTATGTGTTTTTAGAAGAAAACCACAAAGGCAAAGTGCCACTTAAAACAAATTATAGCAAGTATGCATATTATCAATGTAACTTATCATTCTTGGTATTGATTTTAATCACCTGGCTGATGTAGTGATTTCCTGGTGTCCCCAATGTAAAGGGACTCTTTCTTTTTTTTTTTTTTTCTTTGCCAATTTCCATAGAGATCTTTATGAAGGAAGTTACTATGAGCCAGACCATACTTAGAGTGTGGGAAAGTGTGTTCCATCTTTTGCAGTTGGAAAATTGATATAAAATAGTTGGACAATTCCGTGTGGGAGACTTGTCTTTCCTCCCCCATGTTTTTTATTTATTCAGCTACTTCTTTGTATGAGTATGAACTTAAGGATATTTATTTTATACTTCAGGTAATAATCCACTGTGTAACACCTTCACTTGTTGCCCAGATTGTTCCAGCTTAGTCAAAGAATGCTCTTTTCAGTTGGCTCCTGCCTCCCTTTACATCTTTGTTGGAGTTTTTCCTTAGCACATTCTTAATTTTTTCCCTTCCTTTCTCCTCTCCTCTTTCCCTCCCTCCATATCTCCCTCCCTTCCTTCCTTCTATCTCCCTCCCTCCCTTCCTTCTTTCTTTCCTTCCTTCCTTCCTTCCTTCCTTCCTTCCTTCCTTCCTTCCTTCCTTCCTTCCTTCCTTCCTTCCTTTCTCTTTCTTTCCACTTGGAACTGAGAATCAAATTAAGGCCTCATGTATGGGTAGCAAGTACTCTACCACTTACCTATAGTCCTGAGCCCTTCCTCATGTCTGTTGATGGCTTCATAGCTCATTAATATTATTTTTTATTACTGGAAAATATTCCATTGAATGGAACTACCATTGTTTGTTCATCCATTCTCTTATTGAAGGACATCTTGGTTGCTTCCAGTTTGGGATGATTATAAATAAAATTATTATTAGTATTCACATGCACACTTAAATTTTCAAATAATTGAATATGTAGAAACATGATTACTATAGCATACTACTTTTTAGTTTATTCCCTTATATTTATTATAAAAGTAATAACTTTTATAAGAATTCTTAAGGTAGAAAACCATAAAGTCAGATGTAGGCACCTGTAGTTCTACTACCCCAAACTGATACAAATAATTCTCATGCTAAAGCTTCTGTTATCAATTTGCTTTGATTTTCATACAAGGTTAGGATCATAATATATTCTTCTGCAACCTGTTTTTTGTGACTTGTCAACAGGATATTCGCTTCTTTCCATGTCAATTTGCATAGTAGCTAAGCCACAAATTGCTAACTTCCTTTCACAACAAATGTTGTTTAGTTTTGGTCCCTGGTATTTTCTATTTTAAAAACTTCTGCATTTTAGCTCTATGTTTGTAGATGTCTATTTCTACATGCTAAATTTTTGAAGTTAGAATTTTGGAATAAAGGAGTACACATTTCCAAAATTGATATATGTTGTCTGATTAACTTTCAGAAAAAATACCAAACTCTATTGACATTTTTAAGAATAACAAGCATTATTTTTAAAACCCTATATATATTAAAGCACTTCCCTGGCCTAGAAGCCAATGGTAAAAACTAGACAAATTTAGAACATGTTTCATTTATTACATGTATATCTATGAGGGATTTGTTTAGATAAACATTCGTCCATGAAAAACAATTTTGTTTATGTAACTGTTTAGTTCTTTAAAATTTGAGTTTAAAAGAAAGAAATGCTTTAGGATCTATTGTAGACTGAATTGTATCCCACCAAAATTCATTACATTGAAGCTCTAGCCAACAGATTCTCAGAATGTGAACACATTTTGAGATAGAATATGCAAAGAGGTGATTAAGTTCAAATGAGACCTCAAGGGTGAGTCCTATTTGTATTTTACTAGTATCCTTACAAAAGAGGAGATATGGAGGCATACAGTGTTCCAGGGATGCCCACACAGGAAGGACCATGGGAGAAAACAGCAAGAAGACAGTCATTTATCTGCAAGCCTAGGAGAGGGTCTCAGGAGTCCCTGACACCTTGATCTTGGACTACCAGCCTCCAGAACCAGGAGAAATTGAATTTTTCTTGCTTATTCCATCTAGTCTGTGGAATATAGCAAATTAATATGAGGTCTGAAATCACTAAAGCCCTATGGGACGGATTTCAAAGTTTTAGATCTTAGAGCAGAAAAGGCATTTTCTTGAATTATCAGGATAGTAAATTCTTTAAAGGGCTGCGTTTGGTCGAGCAACCAGTGTTCAGCTGATGAATAAGAGAAGTCAGTGAATTCTTCAGAAATATGATCTATATTCCTTTGAAGATTTCACCCTAAAATGGCAGTTTCCTAGAGTAGATGAGAAGGATGGGTGATGTGAATTTAATGTTTCAGTGAGCCCTGAGGACTCAATTGCTGAGCCCTAGGGTCTCCATCTATCCACTCTCTAATCCTCCTTCCTTTTAGAAGGATTATGCACCCTCACCCTTTGCTATGTAACTTAAAATTGCCACTCACATCCACATACCCCACCCCCTTTCCAGGCCCTTCTTGCTGATGTTGAACTGGGCTATGTGACATGCTTTTACCCAACTGAATAATAACAAACATTTACTCCACCAAAGCACAAGCTTTAAGAGGCACCTTATCTTTGGGCCATCTCTTTTGCCTATTCCCTTTGCTTTGAAATCTTCCTGTCACAGAGGATGTTCCTTTAAACTGAGGCTAAGAATGAAACCATACCTATTGACTAACAGCTATAATCTTGTAAGAAATAAATGTATATTGATTTATGTCATTGAGATTTGGGGATTTTTACTGCGATAAAGTTGATTAATAAAACTGACCAGATAGGATTAAGTGATTTGAATTTATAAAACATAAAAATTAAATAGTATCATATAATGCGCATTAAAACTGTATAAACCACTTACTAGGAAAGGTGAAGAATACAAAGAATGATCAAGACATAACACCCCACAGGGAATTTGAAACAATGAAGTCAGATAAATAAATACCTAAGTGGAATTCAAATCTGAATAAATTGAGTGCTAAAACAGCTAAAAACTATTAGGAAAATTAAATGAGCAGAACCAATTAATTACAATTTTGGGAATGATCTTAAAAACTGGTTTGAGAGGCAAACTAATAAATTTCTTTTTAATCAAGATAGATTTTCTAAGGATTAATATTGAACAGAATGATCTCAGATTCTTGGGTCTGGAATTCAATATGCAGGAGCAATGACATTACTTCTTTCAGGGAACAAGTAACTCCAGCAGAGGACACAGAGCTCCCATTTGTTGCCTGATTTTGGAAGATGCCATTCTGAGTAGTTTTTCTTACAGTATTTCTTTTGATCTTCGTAGCATTCCTATGAGGCAGGTGTAACTATCCTTACATAAAAAAACGTATAAGCAAAACCCAGCTTAATCAATGATGAACTGCCAGGAACTGGCAAAGCCAGAATTAAGTTTGTCCAACCTCAAAGTTCACTTGTATAATAACTGCAGTATATTATTCTATAGAGAACTTGAAAATGTCAAATGCCTAAAGGAATCTGAACCTGTATTTGATTGCCCTTTGTTCAGCTTTGACCTCCATCAGAACAAGCATCTGCAGAACTATGACTTTGGCTACTTTGCATCTGCTCTTGACTGCCTTTTCTTCCCTGATTCTGATAACTTTTGTCCCTCCAGCTCCAGAATCTGTGAATATTGCTTCATCATGATGCTGCTTTGTACTCAGCATCTTCTAAACAAATGCAACATCAAATCCATTTCTTTGTTCACTGTTTATAAGCCATCTTAAATTCTTTTTAGAAGTAGAATAAAACTAGATAGATGGTATAAAAGAGATAGATGGGTATACAAATAAGAAGAAAAATCATAATGATTGAGAGATTCGATGAATGTAGGCTAGTACCAAATTTTTTATTATAACTACCTTCTCTACATATTTATCATTCCAATGTTGGCTTTATAACTGAAGACTGATGATAGTAAATCATGCAAACTGTGACTTTTTTAATAGCAGTCACTTGGTTTTTATCATCTTAACATATTTTATTACTCATGCAAAAGATTATCTACTACATGTAAGACACTGTAATAAGAGTTGGGTCAAATAAGATACAGAGACAAATAAGAAAAATAAGATATGGAGATTCTGCTCACAAATGAGCAGGAGATCTATCTCTACAGTATACAGCTCAATGTATTGTGTCAAGGTAGATACATAATGAAGCCAAAAGAGAAAAGGATTCTTCTCTTGCATGGCTGCCTTCCTACAATCTGTATAAATGGTCTAATTTTGTATTCTATTTCTTAAAAGAATGCCCACAAAATATTCAAGTTCCAAGAACCACTGAATCTAGAATAAAACCCCCAATTAATATTTGTTCGGTTGAAACTGGTAGAAGTGGAAATTAGTACAATCATTTAGAAAATTCATGGGCATCATCTGCTAATGCCAAACATACACAGAGCCTCTAACCTAGTTGTGCTACTCCTCATATAAAAAAAATGGATATAATTTCCACAAATAGACAAGTACCACAGTGTTTATAGATATACTGTTCATAATAGTCTACTGGTAATATTTTAATTGTCCTCCAGTTTTAAAATTGAAAAAATAAATGACTATATATGAACACCAATGGAATTAATGAACTCCAACTATATAAAAAAGGGATATTTTCAAACATAACATTGAGCTAAAGAAGTCAGATATAAACGAGTACTTACCTCACAATTTCATTTATGTTAAATCTAAAAACAGTCAAAAATCATGTGTTGTGTTAGTAGTAAAGATACCAATTACCTTTGGGAAAAGTAGTGCTTAGATGGGAGGTGAAGGGGTTTTCTGGGATCCTGGTAAAGTTGTTTCTGGGATCTGGTTTCTGGTAACATGGATATGATCACTTCATGGTCTTTCTGATTTGTGCATTTTTCCTGTATGTATGTTTATTTGATAAGTCAATTGAATTTTAAATAATCTTATGAAGCTCGGCTTATTGCAGATAAACCAGAGAAAAAGACCCATCTAATGGAATAAGACCATGGAATAAAATGTAAAAAGTGATATTTAAGATAGATTTGACAGCACATACAAAAGCTCTTACGTGTGTCTACTGTGGTAGAATCAGGTAAAACTTTGTCTCATCAACATAGAATGATGGTCATTTACTACAGGAATAGATTCCTTTAAGACACTGTGATGATCTCTAAGAACTTTTAAAAATTGATCATCAGCACTAGATAAGGTGGCAGACATGAGCACTAGATAAGGCTTAACCAAGGCTTAACATGAGAGCACTTTACCCTAACTGCCTAAAGAATGTTTACCCCTGTCTAGGTAGCACTTGAATGAGATGCTTAGATTACAGAAACGAAGCGTCTGACTTTACACAATCCTGTCAATTCTGAGTTGTCCACTTCTGTAGCATGGAGTTTCGTATTTACTCACCTTCAATTGTCTTCTCTTACATTGAGCCCTGGATTGCAGAATTAAGTTTAGCACAAAGGAAGTAACTGATAAGACTGCAAATTGTGTAGATTAGGTTAATAATGCAGCAACATGGATTAGGAAATGGAACAGGACAATATGCAGTCTTTCAGAATGTGGGCTGACTACCTCCTGGAAGACCTTTAACCTCTAACTCTACATATTTGCTCACATTGCATAAATTTTTACATCTTTAAGAAGACAAGTAAGTGACCTCTGAAAACCTCCTTTGTAACTAAGGGTTTACAACGCAAGAGATTTTGCTTCAATTTCCTCTTTAAATATTCTTTGTTTTTTTTTAATTTTTTTTTTATTTTTACAGACTGCATTTTGATTCATTGTATACAAATGCGGTATATCTATTCATTTTTGTGGTTGTGCCTGATGTAAATTCATATAATTCATGTAATCATACATGTACACAGGGTAATGATGTCTGTCTCAATCCACCATTTTTCATACCCGCCTTCCTCTCATTTACCTCTACGTAAAGCTCCTCCATTTCTCTCTCAACCCCCACCACCAATGAATATAATTTTAAACAAAATAAAAAAAAAGATTAAAAAAAAAAGATTAAAAAACTATTAAAAAAAAAGATTAAAAAAAAAAGATTCTTTGTTTCTGTCTCCTTCCAATTCCTCATGAATTTAAAGAACTCTATAAGAAAAGAAATAATGATGTATAGCTTGTTAAGGGTAAGGGATAGAAAGTTGCTGTATGTCTGTGATATACTCAAGCACACATTATTTAATCTTCAAACTAAACAATTTAACATGGAAGTTATATGAGAATCTGCCTTAGTAGATTCACGAGATTCACACACAAAATGAAAACAATGCTACCATTTTTGTCTTAGATTTTTCATATACTACATCATTCCTATTTTTACCACTCTACACTGCCACCCAAAGTTCCATCCCAGAGTGGCACAGAGACTCATGTTCCCGGGAAGAGAATATTAAATTAGAACCTATTTAAAACTGCCAAAAGCCATGCAGCAAATCATCCACTTGGTTAAAAGGCACATGAGCCTTCTAATCAAAGGGAAGGATATATTTATGACAGAATATCAACAGTCAAAAATATGTGCCTGTCATTATCTGGTTCAGAAATTCATTTGAACATGAGCTGCTGTGTAGATACACAGGAAATAGCATTTTTTTTTATTAATCCTATACCTCTTGCATGAGTTTTCATGGTGATTTTATTTAAAGATACATATGTGAGTTTCAACTCCTATGTATTTAGGGAGCAGAAATGATTCCTCTTCTGCAAAACAGAATAAACAAAGCTAAACGTAATATCTCTATTAGAGAAAGTCCTTCCTGTGTCATAGAAAAGCTGCACAAAAACATTGGTTACTCAGGTGAAGGCTGAGTTCCTACAGCCAACAAAACCATAATGATCTCTGTGAATCAGCATGCAGACTTTAAGTGAACGCTGCTATTTACAAGTCATGTCTTACTGTTAGACTTATACGTTACTTAAAACAGGTCTGTCTTTTTATTTAGATACAGAAGAGTAAGTATGTAGTGAGAAATCAGGATCTGGGAGAAAGAGCAATGCAAAATCATTTCTTTAGGGAAATGGCAGAGATTAAGTTACTGTAGTTGACTAGTATTCTTATTTTCTACTAGGGAAGTATGAACATACACAGTATAATATTTAAGGAGTGTTTTCAGACAGAAATAAAATGATAAAAACTCAATCTTTTACTTGGTACAAACTCTATGATGAGCATCGGTTTTGAATCAATAAGATTTGAACATAAGGGCTATTCCTGCAAGTTCTATGGCTATGGGCGATTTTATGAATTTCCTTGAGATCTAATTTACTCTTTCCTAGCACAAGCATAGCAATGCCCTTCTTGGATGGTTATTTGGGGGTAAGTAAGATAATGTAAACAGGTAATGAATGGCTAATGGCATACTACTTAGAGTAGAAGCTCATCTTATGCTACTTATTGACCACTTCCCTGGTGTATTCTGCAATGGTTGTGTTTTTTTGTTTTCCAACAGGACTATAAGTTTTCTGAGGCAAAGACATTGTTGCTGTTTTAAAACTTTTCTTTTTCACCAGCTTGTGAAATGCCTGGCATATATTTATTGAAAGGAAACAGAATTGGCAAAGTCTTCTGATTTCATCCATGCTCAGTTAAAAAAAAAAAATCACAATGTGGCAATAAGGTCATAGATAAAGTTTAAAGTTTTATCAAGTGCACTAGAAAGTATGGACATGAGAAGACCTCATCAATATCCTTTTTCCAGATATGTTGTCAGGATAACATGAAATAATGTTTGTAAAATGCTTATCTCAGTGTCTGGTGCATCAGAGATCCTTAATAAATGGATGGGTTTTCCCCTCTTTAAAAGGCTCCATGCCCATCTTCACATCAGTACTTTTATTTATATTTTTTTCATGTGACATAAAGACCATTTCTACTTTCTACAGTAGATTTTATTCTAACTTTCCACAGAGACCTTGTCTCTGTAATCCCTCATCACTTGCCTCCAGTGTATGCACTGAGGTGAATCCGTGCCCAAAAGTTGATACCTAGCTCTCAATCTCAACCTGTGTACTCTGTGCCCTTTGCTAAACTTTGCAGACTCCCTCTGCTTCGGTCAGGCCCATTCTGTCTTTTACTGAAGTCTAAAACTGTGCTTGTCTTAGGGTGCTTGTGCTACTTATCATTGATTCATATGTGTTAATTTTCTTTCTTGATTATCCATTTCTCGGATGTTAGTCACTAGGTCATATTTACTTGAACGTGTCCTTCACAGTGCCAGGCTGATTGATATTTTTAAAACACTTGCTGGTTGATTCAAGGAGGAAAACAGAGTAGCTCTAACCAAGCCTGCCTTTGTGAGAAACATGTTGTGTCTTCTGGTGGCCTTGGCATCAGACATGCTGGTTACAATGTCACTGATAAACATCAGAGTAGGAATTGTGAAGAAAACTCAGGTAAGAATAGTGAAGAGCAGTAGCCCTTGGTGTCCTCGTTTTAGGATCTAGGGAAAATATGAGATCTCTGAGACCTGTAGGAGGTGAACCACAAGGACAAGCTTTGCCTCTGCACTTTGCTAACTTTTATGACCTTGATCAAGTCAAATTAATTCCTTGAAGCCAATTTCCACACTCTTAAGATGTAATAATAATATGTGCTTTGATTTGGCAAAGATCAAAAACAAACATCCCATAGAACTGTAAATCACAATGCAAACTTAATGAGTTATATGATTTCTCAGCCAAAGTTTTGCATCTATATAGAAAGTGCATATTGAAAATATCACTTGACTAAAAGTATTGCAACTTTGGTAATGATGAAGATGTTAATGTTCCAAGATAAAAATTAACTTTGTAGCCAAGTACTTAATAAAACATGTATATTATATCATAAATAGTTTAGGATGAAAATAATTCACCATACTATTTTAAGGGGAAAACACTATAACATGCTTAATAGTTTGCAGCTGACATCATGAAATTGGAATTCAGGATTAGCTAATGGTAATTATGAGAAAAGTAACCAAATTAAATGTGTTATATATTTTCATGCTTGCAAAAAAATCACAGGGACATTATTTATTTCCCTTCAAAGTGAAGGTTTTTTGGGACTTAAATGAACACACACACTTGCTATGAGAATATGCATTTACTTAAACACACTTGCATGCACAGAAAACTAAAGCAGAAAACTTTAGGAATTATAGACTTTGAAGATAAAAATGTGGTCAAAGTTCTCAGAAGTATTCTTTGTACTTCTTTAGGTAATGAAAACCCAGGCATTAAACTCAATTGTCAAGGTTAAGGAAAATTTGGACTTTAGATGAGTTCTGCCCCACTGACTCATGTATTAGAGGGGACAAGGACCAAAATTGAGTGAAATTTGAATGGCGACATCCAGAAACTAATGTCATTTAACAATATTCAATAATAAATATTCAATGCATATGTATTACATGCCAACAACAGATAAAGTTTTGAGAAACACAAACACTCATTGTTGTGTTGGAGATTACAGTCCATCAGGAGGAATGAGTATTAATCCTACAAGCATACAAATAAATGCACCAATGCAAAATGGGTTAATTATTATGAAGGGAAGTTAAGTAATTCCATGACAATTTATAGCTAAGAAATTAGACTTTGCATGTCTATGGAGTAGGGATTGGAGATACTTCCTTAAGTCTATTAGTGACAGAAAGAACAAACACGATTACTAACAACTTCAGACAGTACTGACTGAACACACATAAAGCTGGTATGTGTGTTCCTGGTTGAGAAACCTTGTTATTGGGCAACAGTCTTCTAAATAGCAGCTCAGGCAGTCAGCTCCTTCAAATAGTCTACTACCTTCTGCATGTAGAAACCACGAAAGGAAAGGAAAATAGTCACAAACTATGTAAAATGTACTCAGAAAGAAGAGACCGATTTGATGAGCACCTTTCCATTTCTGTCCCAAACAGCCAAAGGATGAGAAATAGTATATTAATTAATTGGTTGGTTGAAAGTGTGAAGATGGAAGAAGGCATTCCAAGCACAGGGTACATAAAAGGATCTATAGCTAAAGGGAACAGGCAGTGTTGATGGAAAAGAAAGGTTATTACGAAAGACAAATATAAGGCACAAGCAGTGAGAATCAAGTTAAGGCTGAAGAGGCAGGTCCACCAGATCATTCAATGTCTCACAGGCTGTGATAAGGATTTTGTGCATTATTCTAATTTCAGTGGAAAGTCATGGAAAAGGTAATGAAGGAATTACAAATAAATTAATAGATTATGCTCGTTATTCTGGCTACACTGTAGAGACCAACCGAAGAAGCACAAGATTAAAAATGAAGAGTTCAATAGAGAGGCCATTGCATTTTTCTAGATGAGAGAAGATTATACTCTAACCAGAAGAGTGGCAATGGAATTGGAGGGAAGTGAGTAAATTCAATAGAAATTGACAAATGGCCACCTACAATGGTTATTGTTTGCAAAGAAGGGGTTCTAATTCTTTAGTAGAGAAACCTGCAAAGGAATAGATAAAGATTATTATCATAGTCAATCAAATTAAAGGGGGATGGGGAGGGAGAGAAGAATGGGGGAAACTTAGATTATGTAGGAGGAAATGTGGGGGATATAAAAATGGTGGAATGAGACAGACATCATTACCCTATGTACGTGTATGATTACATGAATGGTATGAATCTACATCGTGTACAACCACAGAAATGAAAAGATGTACCCCATTCGTATACAGTGAATCAAAATGCAGTCTGTAAAAAATTAAAAGATAAATAAAAAAAATCAAACAGGCACTCTACAGAAAAAAAAAAATTAAAGTTCTAGAATTAGTTTAGTAGCCATATTAGAAAAGTTAGTTAGACAACAAAATTAAAAAAAAAAAAAAAAAAGCCCATAGAATGGGTCAGCCTGGTGGAAAGAAAGAATAGGTCTATGAAATTTTTGAGATTACATGGAGACCGAAGGGTTATGTCTGACTCACAGGAAATTTTAATTTTTGGCAGAAAGACCTAGTCACGATTACTTTTTGTTGGTTGTGTTGAAGCTCTCCATAAACCATTAATGAGCTCTTCCAGAACATGGACCTTGCTTTTTTATTCTTTTGTCTTCAAAAACCACTACATTTCCTAACATATAATATGCACTCATAGTGGGTTTATTAGATGATATACTCCATATTCCTAGTTTTATTCAATACAAAAAGAATTCTGCAAGGAGAACATTGGGGAATTCAGATGTAACTCAATCAGGTTAAAATATGTTTTAGCTTTGGGTAGCTACCTTAGTTGAATTAAACACAATTCAATGGACAGAAACCAGAGTTTACAATTTCGTGACTCAAAGACCCTCAGGAAAAAAAAAAAAAAAAAAAAAAAACAAAGAGCACAGGGTCAGTCAGGAGGCAGATAGAGAAACCAAGGCTATGGGGAAGATTCTCTATTGCAATTTCCACAGAAAGAAATGGATAATGCAGGGTGAGAAAGCTTAGGGTTTGATTACTTATATTTGAAAGTGGTGCTCCCTTTGAAATTCATGTTGATTTGGGGCTAACTAAAGTCTCCAGATATTTTGGGGTGGACCACATATTATCTGACAAAAGCTAGAAGCTATTTTTTGTATGTTAACATATTTACTTACAGAAACTGTAAGTATGTTAGTGCAGAATAAAGATAACTCCCAGATTCAAATCTTCAACACTGAATATTTCATTCTGCACCAGACACACATATTCACATTTCTTCTTGGGAAGCTGATTGGCATTAAAGGAAATAAAACATTCCAAAATAATTTTTGATTCCTACCCACCTATCCAATCTATTCCTTCCCTATTCTGTTCTTTCCCAGTCTATACTATCCTCAAACCTTACATAAGCCTAAAACCCAAGAATCATCTTTGAGTTCTCCCTTTGCACCACCCACCATAGATAACCAATGAGCCAGTGGTATCAGTTCTACTTCCACAGACATCTCAAGCTCACCTGCTCCTTTTCATTCTCAAGTCCTCACTGTTACCACTCTTGTTCAAATCTCAGTTTAAGTCGCATCATTCCTTTCAGATAATACTGGAAGTTAAATTCAAATGCTTTTATGCAGTATTATAAAGTTCTCAATACACTTGTCCTTGCTGACTTCTCTAGCTTTTGCATCCTCACTAGTTCAGAAAGCACCAACCTGTCTGGTCTTTTACCTGTACCTTGAACATTCCAATCTTTCTTCCCCTCCAAGGCTTTTGCATTTACTGTGCTCTCTGGTTAGAAAAATTTCCCCCTTCCATTCATCATATGGCTTTATATATCCAATGTTTTGGCTACAACTCATATGTAACTTCCTCAGAGAGGTTTCCTATTGTTAACCTGAAGAGTCCAATTCCTACATTTATCTCTACAGTTTCTATCTTAATTGGGGTTCTTTGCTACGGAATGCCTGAGAAAATGATTGTATATTCAGGTACTTTAACAGTTATCTTTAAAAAGGTGGAATAAGGAAACAGGAGAGAGATAAAGAAGGAAAAGTCAATAAAAGGTATCTTGCTGAGGTATCACTTCTAGGATATATGGAACTCAATTCCACTAGGGATTGCCTGAGAAACAATATGGAATGAACCACAGATTTTTTTTTTCTCTGAAGGGAAGAAGATTGAACATTTCTTCACAAACTCCCACACACCAATGGCTGAGGAAGGTCTATGGTGAGTATTCTTATTTTTCCTAGATGGTGGTAAGACCCCTTCTAGAATTTAAAGAAAGCACTGAACAAGAAAAACAAAGAAATAAAGAGGGTGAATGAAGTGGATGCTGTCATCAATTGTGCATCAAGCCTGGAACTGAATTAAAATACAAACTGAGGGAAAGGTGATGCAAAACACAAAAAGTGTTGCCACTGTATCAGTATGATTGCTTTAACATACTTTCTTTCCTTCCCTCCTTCCTTCCTTTCACTTAAGTCCTAGGAAGTCTGCAAAATTTAAGAATGGTTAGTGCTGTGATCTGTTTTTTAAATAACTCAACCTCAAAGTCTTTGATTTGATTAACCCGTGTTTTTGGTTATAATATAATCTTTTCATGAGGTCCTGCATGACTCACTTTCATTTAGTTATTCAGTTGTTCATTTATAATAATACTATCAGTAACCATAATCCTTCATTAGAAAGAAAGATTAAGATCTTGAGGTAATCAAAGAATCCATCACCAATTTGCCTCACATGCTTTCAGCCCCAATCACTGAGGTACCAATGTCATGAAATGAATGTTTTTAATTGCTCGCTCTATTTTTTATAGTTCCTCATTCATTTCCTAAAGAGTAGGTACACGTTTTATATTTGCTTCTTTTACCTTCATAAAAACTATTTTATGATAGAAATGTTTAGAAACATCTTAATTTTAAATTATTAAAAGTCATCCACATCACTGTAAATATTGGTTCTAATGGCTATGCAAGATCCCCTGTTGTGATTATGATATTGATTATCCTCTGAGAATTATCTGGTTGTTTACAGAGTTTGATTGTTATTCACAGTTCTACAACATGCATCCCCATATTTCTATCTCTGGTTAGTTATGTGCAAGAATTCCAAAGGACAGAGCTGTTGAGTCACAAGTTGTGCCGTTTTCAGTTTTGAAATGCACTTGCAAACTCTTCCCCATGTGGTTGCACCAATCTGTACTTCCACCAGCAATGTTTAAGGACTCTCATAAGTCCATATCTTCTCTAACTCATGAGTTACCTTTAGATGAATAAATAAGTTAATTTTTAAGAAATCTTCATCACTGCTTTTGAATCTTATTTCAGAACTGCTTTAATCCAAATTTTGGAAGTATGTTCATTTAGATTTAACAAGACTTTAAAAATTTTAACATGAGATATTTACTTAAATACTTTCTCTATAATTGATCTTAACAAATAGTGGAAGATTAAAACTAAACCCTATATTTTTCCATATTAATAATCTCTTTTGAGAGTTTCAAGATGGTGGACTAGAGGGTGGCTGCATTTCATGTTGCTCCAGGACTCAGGATTCAAAAGAGGAGATATTGAGAGACTTGGGACCAACTCAAAGCCGCCGGGTGAGTCTCTCCCGTTGGGGAAGCGTCCTGGATGGGGTGGTAGTCCCAGAACACAGGGAACTTTGTGAAGTAGAGTTGCCCAACGAGACACCCCTCCCCCCGCTGGAGCACTGAACTTGGACAACTGGGAGCATCGTAGAGGAGGCCGCTCAGCAAAGCGCTTGGACTCGGAGTAACCACTGGGGCTCTGGGCAGCTGCCCAGAGGAGGAGTTGCGCAGCGAGGTGTTTGGACTCAGAGCAACCGCTCCTGAACACCGGGGGACTGCCCGGAGGAGGAGGAGGAGCGCAGCAGGTCGCTTGGACTCGGAGTGACTGCATCAGGGCTACGGGCGGCTGCCCACAGGAGGAGCTATGCGGTGAGCTGTTTGGATGCAGAGCGACCACTCCTGAACACCAGGGAGCTGCCCAGAGGAGGAGGAGGAGTGCAGCGGGTCACTTGGACTCGAGTGACTGCCCAGGGCTATGGGAGGTTGGCAGGAGGAGGAAGCATGCAGTGAGTTGCTTGGATTCCTAGCAACTGCACCAGAACACCTGACGGCTGCCCAGAGGAAGAGGCGTGCAGCGGGTCGCTGGGTCTCGGAGCGACTGTACAGGGCTACAGGTGGCTGCTCAGAGGAGGGGCCAGATAGCCAGGCGATTAGGTGCAGAGCAGGATCCCAGGACCTAGGAGGCTTCTTGGTGGAAGAGCTGCACAGAGACAAGCTGAGGGGCGGAGCGAAGGTTCCAGGACTGCAGGCAGATTCTCTGAGGAGAGGCAGCCTAACAAGACTCATCTACGAAGGGTGAGGCTCACAGGCCCATGAGGTAGGTCTGGGCCCCTGGGAACATTGCAGAGGAAGGCAGCCCAGACCAGGCAGTAGTTGTGTATTGAGGGGAATCTCTAGGAGGGGAACTGACCAGCGAGACCTCCCCACCAGGTGAGTCTTCCCTGCCAGGTGAGGTTTTCCCACAAGGATGGTAAAACCAGAGCTACAGGCCCAAACAGGTCTTCCCTCAGCCCACAGCCTAGTTCCCCTTTGGATGACCATTGGTCAACAAGTGGAGGCACCTCTGCCCACTAGGAGAGAATATACCCCACCTGAAGGCCACTACCCCTAGAGAGGCAGCTTCCTTGTGGAGCACCACATTATCAACTTCCTCCAAGACTTCAGGCTACTGAAGGCTAAGAGGGGATATACTAGAAATTTTCAGGGACACTGTAAGTCAATAGAGGAAATCTGCAATATCTCAGCGGTCCACTGATACCTGAACAATATGAGAAAACAAGGGAAGAAAATGCCCCAAACAAATCTAGATGTTATATCAATAAAATCCAACAAGAGCATGGCAGAAGAAATGACAGAAAAGGAGTTCAGAAAGTATATAATTAAAATGATCAGGGAAGCAAATGATGAGATGAAAGAAAAATGCAGGCATTGAATGATTGCACCAATCGACAGTTAAAAGAGCAAATACAGGAAGCAAAAGATCATTTCAATAAAGACATAGATATATTGAAAAAAAAACAAACAGAAATCCTTGAAATGAAGGAACCAAAAAACCAAATTAAGAACTCCATAGAAAGCATAACCAATAGGATAGAACACCTGGAAGACAGAACCTCAGATATTGAAGACAAAATATTTAACTTTGAAAACAAAGTTGAACACACAGAGAGGATGGTAAGAAATCATGAACAGAATCTACAAGAACTATGGGATATCATGAAAAGGCCAAATTTAAGAATTATTGGGATCGAGGAAGGCTTAGAGAAATAAACCAAAGGAATGAACAATCTATTCAATGAAATAATATCAGAAAATGTCCCAAATCTGAAGAATGAAATGGAAAATCAAGTTCAAGAGGCTTATAGGACTCCAAATACACAAAATTACAACAGATCCACACCAAGGCACATTATAATGAAAATACCTAACATACAAAATAAAGACAGAATTTTAAAGGCTATGAGGGAAAAAAAACCAAATTACATTCAGGGGGAAACCAATAAGGATATCAGCAGATTTTTCAATCCAAACCCGAAAAGCTAGAAGGGCCTGGAACAACATTTTTCAAGCCCTGAAAGAAAATGGATGCCAACCATGAATCTTATACCCAGCAAAACTTACCTTCAAATTTGACGATGAAATAAAATCTTTCCATGATAAACAAAAGCTAAAAGAATTTACAAAAAGAAAGCCAGCATTACAGAACATTCTCAGCAAAATATTCCATGAGGAAGAGATGAAAACAAAGAAGCAAATCAGCAAAGGGGAGGAATTATCCTAAAGGAATTGCCAAATAAAGGAGGAACCAAGTCATGTCAAAAATAAGTAAATAAATAAATAAAATTTTAAAAATGAACCAAATGACCGGGAATACAAATCATATCTCAATAATAACCCTGAATGTTAATGGCCTGAATTCATCAATCAAAAGACATAGTCTGGCAGATTGAATTAAAAAGAAAGATCCAAGAATATGTTGCCTGTAAGAGACTCACCTCATAGAAAAAGATACCCATAGACTAAAGGTGAAAGGATGGGGAAAAACATACCCTGCACATGGACTCACCAAAAAAGCAGGAGTATCCATCCTCATTTCAGATAATGTGGAATTCAAGCAAAAGTTAGTCAGAAGGGATAAAGAAGGACATTTCATAATGCTTAAGGGAAGCATAAATCAGCAAGACATAACAATCATAAACATCTATGCCCCAATCAGTGGCTCATCAATGTATGTCAAACAAATCCTTCTCAATTTCAGAAACCAAATAGACTATAACACAGTAATACTAGGTGATTTTAACACGCCTCTCTCAGCACTGGACAGATCTTCCAAACAAAAATTGAACAAAGAAACCATAGATCTCAATAACACAATCAATAATTTAGACTTAACGGACATTTATAGAATATACCATCCAACCAAGAGCGAATACACTTTCTTCTCGGCAGCACATGGATCCTTCTCTAAAATAGATCATATATCATGCCACAAAGCTAATGTTAGCAAATACAAGAAGATAGAGACGCTACCTTGTATTCTATCAGATCATAATGGACTGAAGTTAGAAATAAATAAAAGAGTAAAAAACAGAAACTACTCCAACACCTGGAGATTAAACAATATGCTATTATATGATGAATGGATAACAGAAGATATTAGGAAGGAAATTAAAAAATTCTTAGAGGTAAATGAGAACAAAGAAACATCATATCAAAATCTTTGGGACACTATGAAAGGAGTACTTAGAGGAAAATTTATTTCATGAAGCGCATTCAATAAAAGAAGTAAAACTCAACAAATAAATGACCTAACACTACAGATCAAAGCCCTAGAAAAAGAAGAGCAGACCAAGACCAAAAGTAGTAGAAGACAGGAAATAGTTAAACTCAGAGCTGAAATCAACGAAATTGAAACAAAAGAAACAATACAAAAAATTGACAAAATAAATAGTTGGTTCTTCGAAAAAATAAACAAAATTGATAAACCTTTAGCCACACTAATAAAGAGAAGATGAGAGAAAACCCAAATCACTAAAATTCGGAATGGACAAGGTAATATCAAAACAGACACGATTGAAATACAAAACATAATTAGAAGCTATTTTGAAAATCTGTACTCCAACAAAATAGAAAATTTCGAAGACATCAACAGGTTTCTAGAGACATATGAATTGCCTAAACTGAACGAGGAGGACATACACAATTTAAATAGACCAATTTCAAGTAATGAAATAGAAGAAGTCATCAATAGCCTACCAACAAAGAAAAGTCCAGGACTAGATGGGTTCTCAGCCGAGTTCTACAAAACCTTTAAAGAAGAGCTCATTCCAATACTTCTCAAACTATTCCATAAAATAGAAGAGGAGGGAACCCTCCCAAACTCATTCTATGAAGCCAATATTACCCTGATTCCTAAACCAGACAGAGACACATCGAGGAAAGAAAATTTCAGACCAATATCCTTAATGAACATCGACACAAAAATTCTCAACAAAATTTTAGCAAATTGCATACAAAAACATATTAAAAAGATAGTGCACCATGATCAAGTGGGTTTCATCCCAGGGATGCAAGGTTGGTTCAACATCAGGAAATCAATAAATGTAATTCACCATATCAACAGACTTAAAGTCAAGAATCACATGATTATTTCAATAGATGCAGAAAAAGCATTTGATAAAATACAGCACCCCTTCATGCTCAAAACACTAGAAAAAATAGGGATAGTGGGAACATTCCTTAACATTGTAAAGGCCATCTACGCTAAGCCCATGGCTAATATCATTCTAAATGGTGAAAAACTGGAAGCATTCCCTCTAAAAACTGGAACAAGGCAGGAATGCCCTCTTTCACCACTTCTATTCAATATCGTCCTTGAAACTCTAGCCAGAGCAATTAGACAGAACAAAGAAATTAAAGGGATACGAATAGGAAAAGAAGAACTCAAACTATCCCTATTTGCTGATGATATGATTGTATACTTAGAGGAACCAGGAAATTCCACCAGAAAACTTTTAGATCTCATAAGTGAATTCAGTAAAGTAGCAGGATATAAGATCAATGCACATAAATCTAAGGCATTTTTATACATAAGCGATGAATCTTCAGAAAGAGAAATCAGGAAAACTACCCCATTCACAATAGCTTCAAAAAAAATAAAATATTTGGGAATCAATCTCACAAAAGAGGTGAAAGACCTCTACACTGAGAACTACAGAATACTAAAGAAAGAAATTCAAGAAAACCTTAGAAGATGGAAAGATCTCCCATGTTCTTGGATAGGCAGAATTAATATTGTCAAAATGGCCACACTACCAAAAGTGCTATACAGATTCAATGCAATTCCAATTAAAATCCCAATGATGTACCTTACAGAAATAGAGCAAGACATTATGAAATTCATTTGGAAGAATAAAAAACCTAGAATAGCTAAAGCAATCCTTGGCAGAAAGAGTGAAGCAGGGGGTATCACAATACCAGATCTTCAACTCTACTACAAAGCAATAGTAACAAAAACGGCATGGTATTGGTACCAAAATAGAAAGGTGGATCAATGGTACAGAATAGAGGACACGGACACAAACCCAAATAAATACAATTTTCTCATACTAGACAAAGGGGCCAAAAATATGCAATGGAGAAAAGATAGCCTCTTCAACAAATGGTGCTGGGAGAATTGGAAATCCATATGCAACAGAATGAAACTAAACCCATATCTCTCACCGTGCACGAAACTAAACTCAAAATGGATTAAGGATTCTGGAATCAGACCAGAGACCTTGCATCTTATAGAAGAAAAAGTAGGTCCAGAGCTTCAACATGTCAGCTTAGGACCAGACTTCCTCAACAGGACTCCCATAGCACAAGAAATAAAAGCAAGAATTAATAACTGGGATAGATTCAAACTAAAAAGCTTTCTCTCAGCAAAGGAAACTATCAGCAATGCGAAGAAAGAGCCTACAGAGTGGGAGAAAATCTTTGCCAATCATACTTCAGATAGAGCACTAATCTCCAGAATCTATAAAGATCTCAAAAAACTCTTCACCAAGAATGCAAGTAATCCAATCGACAAATGGGCTAAGGAAATGAATAGACACTTCACAGAAGAAGATATACAAGCAATCAACAAACATATGGAAAAATGTTCAACATCTCTAGTAATAAGAGAAATGCAAAGCAAAACCACCCTAAGATTCCATCTCACCCCAATTAGAATGGCGATTATCAAGAATACAAGCAACAACAGGTGTTGGTGAGGATGTGGGGAGAAAGGTACACTTTTACATTGCTGGTGGGGCTGCAAATTAGTGCAGCCACTCTGGAAAGCAGTGTGGAGACTCCTTAGAAAACTTGGAATGGAACCACCATTTGACCCAGCTATCCCACTCTTTGGCCTATACCCAAAGGACTTAAAATCAGCATACTACAGAGATACAGCCACATCAATGTTCATAGCTGCTCAATTCACAATAGCCAGATTGTGGAACCAACCTAGATGTCCTTCAATTGATGAATGGATAAAGAAACTGTGGTATATATATACAATGGAATATTACTCAGTCATAAAGAATGATAAAATTATAGCATTTGCAGGCAAATGGATGAAATTGGAGAATATCAAGCTAAGTGAGATAAGTCAATCTCCAAAAACCAAAGGACGAATAATATCGCTAATAAGTGGATGATGACACATAATGGGGGGTGGGAGGGGTTAGTGTTAGGGTTAGGGAGGGAGGCAAAATGGAGGAAGGAAGGACTGTATAGAGGGAAAAGAGGGGGGGGGGGGGTGGGGGGGAAGGGAAAAAATAACAGAATGAATCAAACAATATTACCCTATGTAAATTTATGATTACACAAATGGTATGCCTTTACGCCATGTACAAACAGAGAAACAACATGTATCCCATTTGTTTACAATAAAAAAATCTCTTTTGTCAGCTTTATTCATTAAGCTATACTTGCTGTTACACCAAATTTTATGCCACTTCTTTCCTACACAGATATTGCATGACACTTGAGTCTCATTCTGTTTTCTGGCCCTTTATCACTTTTCTGTGCCTCTGCCAATACCACAATGTGTTCAGATAACTTCCATCACTAATATTTATGTGTTATGTTGAATCCCCTCCCCTGCTTTTCTTCAGAAATACCACAGGTTGTTTTGATGTTAATTTCTTATTTTTGAAATCAAGTTTCACAAAAAGTACTTAGAACTTTTATTAGATTCAATCATTAAGTAATTTTGGAAAAGGTAACATCTTTATGACATTGTCTTTCACGGATTGAACTTGATATATCTCTCCTTTTATGTAGGTCCCTTATACCTTAATAAAACACTGTTTTCCTGTAGCAATCTTAATACTTTTCGTTAAATTTATTTCTATATACTTGATATTCAAAGAATATGTTGATATTAACTTATTCTATACCAATATTAACTTAATTTCTCTTTTCCTTTTTTTCTACATACATATCTCTTAAGACAATGATGCATTTTACTCAGATATTTATTTGATCACTTTTACTTGCATCTTGTCATTCCTATCCTGAATTGCTTCTTCCTCTTCCTGAAGAACTTTATTCCAAAATGTTGGTGCAGGGTTTTCCAGGAAAACTTCTGAGAATTTGTAGGTCTAATATTTTATTTTGCCCTCATATTCTAAGTTCTAATTTCCTTACAGAAAATAACTGATTTGGGTGGGAAGCTATTCTACTATAGTCTAACATAAAGTATTGCTTTTAAAAGTGTAAAATAATATCTATGTTAATTACAGTGAACTCATGGGATAGGAGTGAGGGGTCATCAATGAACTTTGAAGTGTACAGATCCAGAAACCAGCAAACAACAATCAATACCTCCCATCTCATAAAACACTTCCTTAGGTGAAAATTTTACTCTCCATTCTTTAGGAAGAAATACCATCAGGAAGAGGTGTCATGTAAGTTATAATCCTATAGTATTAAGAAATGGAAAAAAGGGAATTAGAGAAGAAATTACCCAAATCCATTATTTGCCAGCAGTATTTCACATCTCCTCACAATCCTTGCGAGCTCTGAGCTGTTTTGATTTTACTCTCAGGAACATTTGGTCAAGAGACCTGAGACAGCAGGTGTAGAGGTAGGCAGTGTTTACTACATGGAATGTTGTGGGGGCTCAGGGCAGTAGAGAGAAATAATGAAGATATGTATCTGCTCTTACCTGTGTCACTTAGAAATCATGGAGTACAAGTTTGTCAAATTGCTTAAGTGCTAAAGAACTAGGGAAGTCAGAAATTGGCAGAAGCTTTGGAGGATATTTAATGACTCTTGCTCTAATATTTATAATGGTTACCATTGAATAAGTATGGGGGCCAATGATAAGGAGTAAGAATATCTTAAGACCAAGGATAAAATAAAGAAAAACCTTAGCCAAGACGTGTAGTAGAAGGTTACCCTTTGAGTGAACCCAGCAAAGGTTCAGGTGTGAAAGGATGAGGAAAACAACAGTCTCAAACTGAGACTGAGCTGTTAAAATTAGATAAAGGAGTAAGTCAAAAATAAAGCCTAGACAGAAGACAAGGTTGGATGCCCTAAGCCTAGGGGAGATAACTCTAGAAGACAGGGAAAATAAATATAGAGAACATAAAGGCAGATAGAACAAAATGTATGGAAGACCAGGAGCAATGCTTGCAGGCAATATAAATCTATCATTTTGAGAAGTGTGGTGAGGACTCAAGTGAAGAATAAATGTGGTCTGAGTGGCTTTTCTGATGATGGAATCTAGGAAACATTGTCAAAGGACAAAGAAAAGCCAGGTAAAACAGGGTTAATTTGTGTAAAACAGCAGAGTAGAGTAAATTTCAAGTTTGTCATTGATTTTTCACAGAACTCTGATAAACAAATGTTCTTGTTAACTCAGAAATCCTACCACTGCAATCTATTATTATTATCATATATGAGAAAAGTTTAATCAGTCTATGAACAAACACTTGTCAGTTCAGTATTTTCCAGAAAAGTCTGACAATTTCTTGCTATTGCTATATTGTCTGTCCCACTTCCCAAAAGTGAATCACGTTTTTCTATTAATTATAATTTATGGAACATTAAATTAAAATTAAATAAAAAACAAAATGCAAGCAATTATAGAAAGTGAGAGAAAAATTATTAGATCAGAAATCTTGGACTAAGAGAAGCTATTAAAATTTAGAGTTAAGCAAATAAGATTTGAGAGGATTAGGTAGAACTTAAAATCATTTTAAGAAGAAAAAAATATAGTCAAAATTCCATTTGAAAATTATTAAAATATTCTTAGGTGATCAGAATCTGGAGTTTTAGGAGTCCAAAATTCAATGTCCCTTCTTCTCTTCTGTGTCTCTCATTTTCTTAACCACCTTATCTAGGAAACTTCCTGTACTGTCAGCTACCAACTCAGACTAATAGTTTTCCACACTCTGAAATTGGCCTTTCAGATGTCCTCTTTCCAGCCATTTTCCTAGTGCTCCTACTTATCCAGCATTCATGTTCTCACTTCCTTCCATAGCAAAGACTCCACAATCCATTTCAGGATAAATACTTACTCTGTTCACATATGCTCAGCTATGGCGTTCTGATGTGTGTATGGTTGGCTTAGGAATATAGAATTTTGGGGATACATCTTAATATTACCACTAGAGTCACTATACAGAAACTGATTATATCCCTCTTGATCAGAAACCCACTGTTAATTCCAAGATATCTTCCATTGTTAACTTCAACTTCTAGTCATTCTAATTCTCTCTCTCCTTCTCTCTCTCTCCCTCTCCCTCCCATCCTTCCCTCCATCTAGTGTCACATCTGCATAGCCTTAAATCTCAGACATTTTCCCTTTTATCAGAAAAATAGCACAGTTTAAAATTTGAACAAATTTCATCAGACCCCAAAAGGAGTAAGAAAAGGGGTGTAATGAAAGAACTATTTACATTTAAGGAAATAAGTAGGGAAATGCACAGGAGCATGGGCCCATGGCATAGTGAGGAGAGTATTTGGCACAGGACTACTGGTGGCCATATCAAGTCCTTTGTGCAAGGATCTTGGTTTTCTGGTTCTATCAAGAATTTGACATGAAATCACCCAGATCTTTCTTATCCTTGTAAAACAGACTTCAGAACTAACTGATCATCATTATTAAAAATAACCTTAAGATTTACTCAATACCAGGAAAGCAATTAAAATATTTGCCATCCCAACAATAATGCATCCTAGTCCATGATGAAATGGCTTGCTTCCACACTCCCTTAAAATATCCTTGATAACTAAAGAAAAAGGGAATCAAGGAAATAGAAGAAAGAAATGAGTCAAGGTATAAAATGAGGAAGAGTTGCTATTGTGAATTTTATAGCTCTCATTCACTTTCAGTGCTATTTAGTTTTTACATATCAAAAACTAAATGTGTAAAATGGAAGTTCTATTTAATTGATGTTCTCCCTGGTTTTAATGTCAGGTGAAAACTGAACAATACTTAATTACTTGTGATGCTCAATCACTGAGGTCTCAGTGAATCCTCAGAGTTCAGCAGAAGTATGGAAGCAAAATTCCAAGAGCTGCCAGAAGCTGGACCATTCACCCTCCCTCAGTACTTGAGTTTGGAATTTATAAAGGAGAACTCAAGTAACCAATGCGTATTTTAAATATGCTCTACTAGTGCTACTCAAGAAATATTAAAATTTCTTTAGTAATTACTTAAATTACATTAATCAGCTATGTAAACCAACTCCTTTGTTTGATAAAAATACACTTATTAAAGACTAAATAGAAAGTAACAAGCCCTCTGTCCTCCCAACTAAACCGAGGTACATGCTTGTACCATCCTGCATTGCCCACTTGTTGCCCCTTGGCAGCACCTCTGTCACTGAGGCAGCTCTTGTCCACCTGTTATGACCCTTATTTCTGAAAATTTTGCTAATCTATGTCATGCTGACTGCTCTTTCCCAGCTTGGAAAGATTTTCTGATTTTCTAGCTGAGTTTTTGATACATGACTACCTTCAACTGCCGTATATTTCAAAGATTGTATGTTTAAACCATATGTTCTCATTTTTACTCAGATGTCATTGTTTTTAAAATAAATTCTTCTGTTTCAGATTTCAACTGTTAAAATTCATAGTAAAAATAAATTGGAACAAAAGAAAAGGAATAAACTTTCTCTACTGACTCTTCTCCAAATACATATAACACAGAAATATTTGTTTGGCCTTCAAGAAAAGTTCCTGAATATAAATATCAACAAAATAGCAACAACAAAATTTCAAATGTTTTAAAAATTATTTGAGAATGGGCACTTCATGATTTTTAAGAGTGCAGATTTTTCTACTGATAACAGAAATCTTAATAAGTTGCTCTAAGTTATTTTGGAGTTATGTTGAACTGTTCTTGAATGGACTATATAGAAGTATATACATAGAGCATACTAGAGTGAGCATAAATTGCAAATCACTGATATTGGTAAAGTTAACAGATTTTATAAAATCCTGACATTGTTACTTGTCCCAAAGTTCTTATTTTCTTGTCAATTTTTTTGTGAGGCATCAAAGTTAAAATATGCATCAGTAACTACACCTCCACAGACTGTATATCATTTGGAGATATATTTTCTTAGACCAGTTTAGTGTTCCATTTGAATATGTAACAAAAAATCCTCTATGAAGAGAGTTTTGCATAAAAATATGAAATTTAAATATCTTTCAGAATCAAATTTGACCACATGGGCTCTGCATTCCAGTGAGGCAAAGATCTCAGGCTGTTCCTTTGAGAGCAGCTGTTCCTTTTAGAAAGGCTAAGGGCTGTCCAGAACCCACCCTGACCACATGCTTGACACATTCACTTACTTGACTGACCAAGAGAGGCTTTTCTCCTTGTGAAAAGGTAATAAGGTAATGAGGCTTTTAAGTCATATGGGGATACTGGCTGCTTTTAACCTACCTCAAGAACTGGAGAAATGGCTGCTTTCTATTCACTTCCAAAGAACATCTTTTCAATACACTGTAGGAATTTCCTCCTCCTCTCTTTCACACTCTCCTCCCTCCCTCCCTCCTGCACCTTATTTCTTTCCCTCTACATGCATTTCCAGGATTTGACATAGAAATCAGAAGTAGATGTAGAATCAGAGGCACATAAGTCTAGGCATGAAAGTGTTTCAAATTTAGTTCAATGTTGCTCACACTAGATTTCAGGAAAATGTTCAAAGTTTAAGAAGTATATTTTTGTCTGACCTTGGTTTTCATATATATATAGAATGTACATAGATGATAGTAAAACAAGATTCAGTATTCCATGTCCAAACCAAATATCCTCACTCAAATTCAATTTAAAATCAATTTAACATCATAAATTTAAAATCTTTATATACAGTTCCCAGTACCACAAAATAAATAAATGAATAAAGTCAATTTATATAGATAGCTGCATTCAATACTTAAAAGCATGACATGATAAGAATGTTTGTATTAATATCCTCCTTTTCATTAGAATTATATATCCCTACAATGGAAAACACTGAAGAAGAAAACATGCTCTATAAGCCTTTCTGAAGAGGAAATTGATATGAAAATAACAGTGTTTAGTGGAGTAGTACAGCATTTTCATCTGAGACAATAAATAAACATAGTTCATACTATAAAAGGCAGCATGAGAAATTCCTGAGGCAAGCTGGGCACAATGGTATATGCCTGTAATCCCAGTAACTCAGGAGGCTGAGGCAGGGGGATGGAAAGTTCAAGGTCAACTTCAGAAAGTTAGGGAGTCCCTGTCTCTAAATTGAAAAAAAAAAAAAAAAGGAAAGAAAAAAGAAAAGAACTGGGGGGATGTAGCTCAGGAGTAAAGTGCCCCTGGGTTCAATACCCAGTCCAAGGGAATAAAAAAAAAAAAAAAAGAAACAAGGAGGGGAAGGAGGAACAGGAAGACGAGGAGAAGGAGAAGGGGAAGGAGTTTGTTGGGCAGATAATTTGAAAAAAGCAATAGTGAGAAAAAACTAACATTGAGAGGGGAAGAAGCCTGGCATATTCGCCTCCAGACACTTCATACAGATCATCTTATTTAAGAGCTGCATACCTAAGAGAGCACACAGAGATTAAGCTCCTGACCCACGGACTTACAGACAGTGAACAGGAAAATAGAATGCAACTCTGAGATTACCTTACTCTTCAGTGTGTTCTTTTCCCAGTACACTATGATGAAGTAATTAAGTGGCATTATCAAAAGAGGATTTTCCTACAAAATGGGTGAGCACAGGAATTACTGTAGTTGGATTAATCATTTTGCTTACCCAATTTTACTTGAATTTTGTGATAATGAGCATTGCTTTTCATTTCAAAATTAACTGAATAAACTGACAAAGTGATTTCATACTCCAGTATTCCCTAATTTACAGACACGGCAGTTCATCCATTTCTGTTTACCTGATACTCAGAAAAGAAAACAAGTACCTCGGCTATTAGGAAAAGAAAATATATGGGAATTGAAGCTTAGTGTTGCTGCAAAAGCACTTTTCATAAAATGATTAGTTTCCCAAAACATGAGCATTATTTATGTCTTGATTAGAGGCTATGTTAGAAAGACAAGAATACCTATGGTTAGAATTAAAGATCATCATAAAAATCAGTCTTTGCAAAGATTCAAATAGCTTTATATAACCTTGTATATAAATATTAGAATAAGTCATTATTTTTCTTGTTTTATATTAGAAGTCTTACCAGCTTTATCCTTTAGGAGGAACATATTTGAAATTCAAAAGCCTTTGTCTAAAGAAGAAAAAAATACCTAGTTTTGTTGTCAGAAAAATTATTAATTGGGCCATTATTGGCCTAAATTGTAGGCATACTGCACTATTTTTAGAATAAAACAAATATTTTTCAGTGTGAAAAAAGTATTAAATAATGCAATAAATATGTGTGTAAAGAGAAGAGATGTGCATTCCTGAGGTGCATGGATATTGACTCCCATCTTCCAAGTTCTAAGGAAGGAAATGAAGGCAAATTCAATTCATCAATGCACCCTAAGCCTTTGTTTACTTGTAGAATTTACCCATGTCCTGTTTTGATTTGTGCATATCCAATAGTACCAACCACCTGTGATTCTCACCCTTTAAAGTCATTCCTCTATAAGGAAAAATCAGAAATGGGAGTGGGAAATGTGTACCAAAACTTTCCAGGATTGAGTTAAATAAAGTATGTTTTGAAAGGTCACTTAAAATGCCAATGAGGTCAATATTATGCTATTATATAGGATATGAATATCATAGTGTAGGCAAGAGGAAAAACAAGTATCAAAGATTAAATTTCAAGGGGTTAAATATGTCTGAATTTTTAAAAGCTACACTATAATCAGAGGAAAGGGGAAGAGGGGAAACTCCCACCCAAAAGTAGAAATTTAGCTCAATATTTTTATCCTTCATTCCATTGGTAGAACAAAAATTTTCTATTTTTTCAATGTAGCAGTGGAAACAATTGGAGAGAAGCAATGAGTCAAAAACATAGGCATAAAAACTCCACTACAGAGTCATGATACACTTTTTATGGGGCACAACTTAAGAACAAATGGATCACCACTGAGAAGTCCAAATTTGAGAGTCTTTATTAAGCTGGCCACTGACTATCTCCTAAAAATGTCCTAAAAATGTCCTAAAAATGGCTATTGGAAGAACAGTCCCTACCAAGGAGGTGTAGTGGTTCTTATATCATAGATCAGTACATCAATCATAAGTGTCTGTTGCTATGATTGTTGCTATGATTCAAAATTACAAACTAACATCGTGAGATCTGAAATCATTAGCAGAAAGGGAAGTGGGTGAAAAGGACCTTACCTAGGCACAAAGAATGGTTACTAACATCTAAACAATCACTGTTGACATTACCGTTGACATGGTACATTGTTTAGGAAACTAGAAATCAAAAAGAGAACAATTTTCCATTATACAAGAATTGCCATTTTGTCATTTTGTATTGCCAAGCAAGTCATGCTAAGTAACTGTTGATGGGTACAGAGGTGGGGCATTTCCAGGGGGGAAGCATTTCCTACATAACATGGAGTCTCAAGGTAAAATGGAGTCTATTTAGTCATTGCCCATATAGCCTGGCCTATAACATTTACATGGAGCTAAATCTGTCAGCTGGTCACACACTGTGGAGAACTTTTTCTCTTTTCTTTTTCTTTTCTGTTCTGTTTTTATTTTTTTATTTTGAGAGGAGCCTTGCTATGGTGCCAGGCTGGTCTTAAACTCCCAGGCTCAAGCAATCCTCATGCCTCAGCCTCCAGAGAAGCTGGATCTCCAGGTGAGCATCACCATACCCAGTGAGAAAGTTGACTTGATTTATGATTTACTATTTGTTGGAACCTAGCTTCTACAGTATTAGATACTAACTTTTATTTATTTATTATTTTTTTCCATATTTTATTGGCACTTTATAATTTTACATAATGATCAGATTCATAGATATTAACTTTAGATAATTATTAAGTTGCAGCTAATTTGTATCGATAAAATATGATTTATGTCAAGTATAAAGATAAGACAAACTTTTGAATTATTACCCCATGGGGTATTAATCAATCTTTGATCTATGCTCATATTGTGCCCACTGAAACTGCCTTTGACTTTCTTCAAGTACTTTCTTATTCTTGGTATTTGTATAGAAATAAATAAAATCCCATGTTTAAATCAAAGTGATTTGAATTTTTTTATCATTAAAAAAATCCAATTTTCAATGTATAAAGTCAGTATGTATTGGCTCCTAAAATATGTTAGATTCTGTGCAAGATGACAGGATTATGAAAATGAGCTGAATTCTTACAATTCCATGGGTTCTTAGTCAAATGGAGAAAACAGACAAGGAAATCAAAAAGGACATCAGACAAAGGCTATGCAGCAAGTGCAGAAAAGGGCATGAAATTGAATGTAGGAATCAAGCTAGCATTCCCTAAAGTGGTGATATTTGACTTATGTATTAAAGATTGAACAGAATTAGCCAAGCAATGATAATTACAGTCTGGGCTATCGGCATGAAGACACACATCACCAGAAATACTTGTTAATAGAATGAATGCAGATCAGGGTGTAATGAGGATGTATGAGTAGCTGAGATCGGAAAAGTAGTATGGGAATGCATCCTAAAAGGCTTTGTCTGTTGTGGTAGAGTTCAAGCAATGAAGAACAGAAAGATCTCATGCTACAGCATACATGCCATGAACAGTTAGGCATTTCACTTAGTTCACTTTGTCAGTCTTTTGGGACAAAGAATTTCAGAAAGGCAAGACTACAAATAGGGGGAGACTTCCATGGTAATTTAAGAAAGAGAAAGGAGCCTGACTTGGAAGATTTGGGGTAGTTCTTTCAGAGATGCTTAAGAATGCAGATCAATCACTATTGCTGACTGAATAGTTAGAGGGTTGAGAGGAAGCACAACTCTAAGATAGTTGTCAAGCCTTTCTTGAATAGACAGATGCACTTAATACAGTCATAAAGAGCACAAGTTGGAGATATTTGGTGCATTAAGTTTTTTCTATTTCTGTGTAACAAGTTAGCATAATTTAGCTTAAAACAGCACAGGTTTAGTGTCTCCAGTTCCATGAGTAAAAAGTCTGACTTAGCTGGGTCTTCTGCTCAGGGTCTCACAAGGTTAAAATGAAACTGACCTGCACAAATGTCTTCATCCTGAAGTTTCACTAGGGAAAAATTCCATTAACAAGTCCCCTCAGGTTGCTTGCACAATTAATTTTCTTGCAGTCATATGATTGTTTTGTTTTGTTTTGTTTCGTTTTCTGTTATTCAAGAAATGCTGAGTTCCTAGAGCAGTTTGCTCCTTCAAAGTCAGCAGTAAGGTATTTGTTACTTCTTTGAGTATCTCAATTCCTTAACACGTGATTACACCAGGTTACCCAGAATAAACTCCTTTTGATTATCTCAGTTGATGAAGAAACTTAAGGATATCTGTAAAATTCCTTCCAACATACAAAGCAACATGGTTGTAGGAGAAATATTTCTTCATATCCACAAGTCTCCTCATGCTAAAGGGAAATGGATCATTGAATGCTACACCAGGAGACCAGGGCCTTGAGAACATCTTAGGATCTGCCTGTCACACTGGGGAGGAAGATGATTAGTGGAGATAAAAAGTCAATATATCATGTGATGATGTGGGAAGAAAGTGAGAAAAGAGGCACAAGTAGAATTAAACAAAGACAGAAATATCAAGGATTAGGCAAAGATATATAATTTAATCAATCCTAAAATACTTACAGCTTTGAGTATTCATTGTCTAAAACTGACATCCAGAGAAATCTCCTAAGTTTTAAATTTCTTGCCATTTTATTTACAAGGAAATTGTGAAGAGTAAGGAAGATAACTAATAAAGATAATATAAAGAAAATAAAATAATTTCCCTATATCAAATTCCACTGACCAAGAGGATTTTTTATGTATTTTGTTGAAATCACTCCATGTTTCCTATAAGAAGTTTCCTATGAAACCCTCAGAGCAAGATACCTGCACAGTAAGTACATGATAGTGGGTAAAGATAGAGAATAGTTTCACAGTTTCTAGAGAAAATTATTCTGTTTGTGCATCCTGGAACCACATTGTATTATTTTAAAAATTATTTTTAGTTGTAGATGAACACAATACCTTTATTTTATTTATTTGTTTTTATGTGGAGCTGAGGATAGAACCCAGTGCCTCACACGTGCTAGGTGAGCGCTCTACCAGTAGCCACAACCCCAATCACATTTTAAACAACAGCACCACCTTGTATTTGTTTACCTGCCTCAACTACTTTTCTAAACATTTCTTTACCTTTTTTGTTGTTAACAATATGGTCTTTACTTCAAACAGCTCTTCCATCATTGAAAACATTTATAGAAGCAGTGGTCCTCTGAAGATATACTTCACAGAGACCAATTCAGTATGGGATCACTGAACTAGAAGAGATATCAAAGAGGTCACATAGATCATCCTTTTGTTTCCAAGCAACACCAAAAAAGATAACTAACCTGTTATAAAAATCTATCCCAAAAAGGAAATCCCACAGTCATCTTTCCAGCAAGTTTTTCCTGTGTCTAATTACCCCTGCAGTTAGGGACTTCTTGTACTAGTCTCTCTGGACATGTAGAACAGCTGGTAACCACACTCCTTATAATGACTGTTCATAAATCTGCAGATTTTTTTAAGTCATCTTCATTATCTCTCTTCCAGACCAACTGCATTCTATGTTTAGTAGTTAATTTCATATGTATTCAGCACTCAGGGACCAGGCTTATAGCATATTATAAATAATGCCAGTTCCCTAACTTCTGTGTATTTGAAACAAATAAATATGAATTAAGACAAATTAAAATGGTTCTAGTACCATGCAAATCAGTCATTTGCCTAATTATGTGTCTTTCCATCAGCTCAAGTATAAAAGGTCACATTCACAAACTCTGCAGCAAAAAACAGTCATATCTGCTTATCCTGTCTCATAACTGTGTTCACTTCCTTTTTAGAGTCCTTCTGCAAAGGATCCAATTTGCAAACAAATACAGTCAACGTGACACTGGGTCTAATTAATCCTCCTCTGCTCTCTCTAGTACTCTGAATAAATAATTGATAAATTGAAATGTAGTAACTTCTTTCCAGTATCATCCAACCCAACCTTGAAAATTTATTTAAGAATCACTGTACTTTCATTTTGTTTCTCTGAATAATGTGAAATTTCATCATTTTTATGCTTTCTATTTCTGCAAATATTGCTACTTTTTCCACACAATAACCATTACAGCCCATTATATCTACTCTCCATAGAAATTACTAAATTGATAGTCATATTTGAGTCTGAACTTTTAAATACTG
The DNA here is from genome assembly GCF_902686445.1 of Sciurus carolinensis. Lineage (NCBI taxonomy): Eukaryota > Metazoa > Chordata > Mammalia > Rodentia > Sciuridae > Sciurus > Sciurus carolinensis. The sequence goes on from NC_062223.1 coordinate 92,981,204, forward strand.
TTTATTGGCTTGGCATGAGCATTACCAAATTGTTTTCCCCCTCAATATTAATAATAAACAAGAAAATGAAATACTGAATTCAATCTGCCATAGCTCTTCTATCATTAGAGACTAACGGTTCTTATCAATTTTAAGATAGAAAACAGATTTACAAAACAATGTGCTTTTTTATAGGCACTGGGTTAGAGTACTAAGGTTCAGATTCTCCTTTGAAAATAGAAAGTTACAAGTGATGTCAGAAAGATGGTGGAATAGGATCTCTTAGGCTCAGATCTCTCCCATCCCACAGAAATCCTTTACCAACCTTCAACAGGCAAGAAAGCCTTGATGAATATCCCAGAACCTTAGAGTGTGACTGAGATAGCCTCCTGGATCACAGAACTGAGGAAAAAGTGCATCTTAAACGTAATAGGAATAGGAATGGTTTCTCTTAGACCACAACACTTTTTTCCAAGCCAGCATATCACTGCACATAGGACATTTCCATGGGCCTATGGCTCCTGTTCTGTAAAAGAGAGTTGAAAATAATCCTTCAGTGTCTATGACATTCTGAGACCCTTCACGGCAGACTCATTTCCACCTTATGCCCCAGAAAATATTGGGAGTATTGGCAAGGCTAGATCTTTTGGGCCTAGTTAAATAAAATAACGGGAATGGAATTTACAGCAACCAACATTCGTATCTTGGCAGTTGCTCTGAATTCAGGCTAACAGAATTGTTGTATCAGAGAGACTGACCAACAGCATCATGTGTAAGAAGAATGGATCACAGATATGCTAGGCTTGAGTTCAGGTCAATTCTCTGAGAGACAACTGGCATGTTTCTTAAGCTTCCTCAGACCAGAAAGAAAATGTGAGTCAATCCTATGTTAGAAGGTAAGTCCAGGCATATTTTTGGAGTAAAGTTTTTCTGCTGCACATCCCACCTGGTCCCAAGAAGCCTCATACTTCAGAATCCAGCACATGGTCCACCTCAAATACAGATGGGAAACAACAGTATAGCCTAGCCACAGAAGACATTCTGCAACCCTTTCCAAACAAATTATATAACCAAACTAATAGCTCTGCATCACTGCTAGAGTCCATCAAGTGGTCTAATCAGACAGCAGAGGATAACCAGCAAGCAATATATTTGGTTTCAGAGTATAGGAAATAACCCAGACAACTATAGAAAATAAGATCAAGGACTGCCTGTCCAGGATCACTACCAGCCCATTCAGAATTCTTGGTTATACTAAATAGTGATGATGGAGAAATATTCAACAAGGTAGGAATGATGACTTCCTCTTCAAATGTGCAGGTATCAATGTAAGGACACAAGGATTATGAAAAGTAAGGGAAACACAAGATCACCAAAAGGAACTCAAAACTCCAGAAACAGAGCTTATGAAATGACTGGAAAGAATTCAGAATAATCCTCTTAGAGAAAAGAAAATCCAGGAAAAGACAAAGAGTAAATTAAAAAAGATTTGGAAAACAAATCATGAACAAAATGAGAAGTTTGACAAAGAAATAAAAACAATAATATAAATCCTAGAGAGAAGAAATATAATACCTGAACTAAAAAAAATCAATTGAAAACTTCAACACAGCCTTGATCAAGCATAAGAAAGAACCTGAAATCAGATAGAACATTTTAAATTATCCAGTAGGAGAAGAAAAGGGAAACAGAATTAAAAAGGCATGCAAGAACTATGGAGCACCACTAAGTGAACTAACATTTTCATAAAAACAGTACTCAGAAAAGAAGAGACAAAAAGAACTAGAAAGCAGATTGGAGGAGATAATACCTAGAAATTCCTCAAATCTGGAAAAGATGACAGAAAACTGTTAGAATTAATAAATAAATTCAGTAAAGTTGTAGGATATAAACTTGTACAAAATCAGAGACATTTTTATATATCAGTATAATAAATCAGAAAAAATCTCCATGTCATTGATCTGGGCAGCATTTTTTTTGGATATGAATGCAAAAGCAAGACAACAACAAAAAAAGGGGGGTGCCAATGGAGAGGTATTAAACTAAGTAACTTTTGAGGAGCGAAAGAAACATCGACAAAATGAAGAGACTAGTCACAGAATGAAAGGAAATAAAACAAACCATATATATATGAAAAAGGATTAATATCAAAAATATATAAAAAACTCAATAGAAGGAAAATACCTGGATTAAAGAAGAAGCAAAGGACTTGAATAGACATTTTAAGGACAATGCAGAAAAACCAATAAGTGTATGAAGAAACGTTTAGCATCACTAACTACAAGAAAAATATAAGCTGAAACCCTGAGATTCCACCGGACAACTGTTAGAATGGTTCTACCAAGACAATGAAAGGTATCAAGAGTTGGTGGAGATATGGGTAAAAGGAAACTCTTGTACATTGCTGGTGGGGATGTAAATTACTACAGGTATGATGGAATAGGGTACAGAGCTATTCCAGAAAACTAAAAATTGAGCTACCAAATGATCCAGTAAACCCAATTCTGGTTACATATCTAAGTAAATGAAGTCAGTATGTCAAAAAGACATCAGGAGCATGAATGTTTATTGCAGCATTATTGACAAAAGTCAAGAAATTAAAAATAAACTAAGTGTTCATTAATGGATGCATTAAGAAGGAACATTTGGTATATATAGACAGAATGGAATAAATAATATAAAGTCCAAGAAAGAAAGGAATCTGCTATCTGCAACAATGCAGATGAACCTGGAGGACATTATGATAAGTGAAATAAACTAGGCACAGGAATATAAATACCAAATGAATTTATTTATATTTGGAATCTTAAAAAGGTGAATTCATAGAAATAGAGAGTAGAATGAAGGTTACCAGAATTTGGGGCTTACAGGAAGCTTGAGAATAGAGAGTTGTTGATCAAGGCATACAAATTTCAAAGAAATAATTTTTGAGATCTATTTCACAGCGGGGTATGTTTAGCCAGTAGTAATGTAATGGATACCTAAAAAAAATTTCAAATATCTCACTCTAAAAATGATAGTTAAGGAAGGCAAAGTATATACTAATTAGCTTGATTTAGTCATTTCACACTCTGTACACATACCAAAATATCACATTGTACCTCAAAAATATATACAATTATAACTTGTTCACTAAAATAACATTAATAAAAATTAATACAAATAAATTGATTTGAATTTTTTAAAAAAGGAAAAAAGTAGCTGTATATTTTCTTTTTCTTTTTCTTCCTTTTTTTTTTTTATGGTACTAGAGATTGAACCCAGGGATGCTAGAACACAGAACTGTGTTCCCAGCCCCTTTTAAAATTTTGAGGCAAGATCTCATTAAGTTAATGAAGCTCACCCTGAACTTGTGATCCTGCTGACTCAGCCACAGGAGTCACTGGGATTATAGGTATGCACCACCACACCTGGCAAAGGTTGCATATTTTTAAGAGTCCATAAATATCAGAGGAAGTATTTTTGGTTAGGCTTTTCTATGTTGCACCAATTTGACTATTCATGAATGCAATTTGACTATATATATAGATGTATATTATGTATGCATGCATATATATCCATTTATTTCTTCTCTCCTTTTAATTACACAAAAAAACTTAGTCCTTTATCTTAAGTTAGTTCTAACTGTATTGTAAATACTTTTATTTCATGTGGCATCTATGTTGCAAATATGTTTTCCAAACTCCTGCAATTTTCTATTGATCTTATTTATTGTTATTTATTATTATTTAGCCATACAAAGTTTTAAAATCATGCTACCAATGTGAATATTTTATCACAGGCTCTGGATGACTTGCTCGGTCAGGAGCATCATTGCCATTATTAGATGATGCATGTGGTCACCTAGATATTGTATGGGACATATAATCTATCTAGAACTTAGGTTTCTATATGAAGAGAAACAGACATGATTTTATCTTATTCTTAGAAATGATTAATTATTAAGTAAAGAATCATTTTCCCATTGAGTTGAAGTATTATTTCAATTATATAGTAAATACCCAAATATGTCAAGTTTATTCCTAGAGTTCCTACTGTGTTGCAGTGTGTCGTTTGTGGTTGTTGCTAATGCTGTGAGTGTTTGATGATTTTCATGAACATGTATTATTAATTTGATTTTGACATATTTAAGAAATTGTCCAATATTAGGTCAAAAAAACCCCTATCATTTGTTCATTGTGTTTTTTATACATTATTTCTGTTATTCTTGAGTATTTATTCATGCATGTGAATTTTAAAATCATTTATTTCAAAGATAAATGCCTCTTTCTTAGAAAAATCTTTTTCTAATTTGAAGATAACTTAGTTCAATATAATTTGACACAACAAATATTTAAATATTTAAATGTTGGTTAATATAATGTCTTTGTTATAATATTTTTTAATTATTCCATTTTGTATATTAATACATTGTTAAAATTTTATAGCCTTTGTCATTTTTGTGAGTTAATATTTCTCCCTGTATCTTTGAGAGAATTGGTTTACTTAATGAAAAAATCAGCTTTGATTTTTATATTCTTCTTGTGTTCAGTTACATTGTAAATTCATTAATTCATATAGCTTTAATATTGAATATCTTGGATTTGGTAGGTATAAAATATGCCAAGAAATACAGATCAATTTATTGTGTTTGTTTTTTTCTTCCTAAATATGGCAAAAATAATATCTGTTTTACAAAGTATCTTTGAGGAATAAGTTAATTAAAATATATAAAACATTTTGAAAAGTGCCTACTTCATTAGCCCTTAATAAATGCTACCTATTAATGACAGACATTCCTTTGTAATTTCTCATTTTAGTTAAAATAACTTAAGTGTACTTCCATGTATAAAAATATTTTTGGTGTCATTTTCTTTTCTCCTTCTTGGATACATGCAGAAATTTTTATACTCTAATTTTAAGTTAGTTTTCAATGCCAATACCCCCAACACAGAAGGAAAGGATTTGTCTAGAGTAAATGATATGTGGTTTCAAATTATAATTTAATATTTATATTATTCAGAGCAAGTTATTTAAGCTTGAAGTATGAATCTCTGAATTATATTCAAACGATAGAGACAACAGCATTTTACACTCCTGAATTTTGTGAGGATTAAGTGAGATCATAATCACAGAGTGCTCAGTATTGCTACTGTGGCAAGTAGATGTTCAACTCACTTTAATGCTTCTTTTCACCCTTATTTCCACATTTCTAGCATCTCTGGAAGGCCTCATACACACGCTCTTCAAATGATCAACAAAGTACTATATTGTCCTTTACTGTTAGCACTTAACCATCATCAAATATTAACTCTTGCATGCCTGACTGAAAACAAACAAGACTTCTGTTTACCTAAACATGTTTCATTACCTAAACATAGGTCTCTACATAGTCCCTGCAGTATACATATCTCTATATATAGTCCCTGAGATAGAAAAATTAGATTCAATATTCATATAAAACCCAGTGCTTAATAAATGTCAGGTCGCAGAACTATACACAGAGCTTTTGATAGATTATTTAAAATGAAAAATATCCACTCAAAATACATTAGAATGTAACATTGATGATGGTACCATTTTTTAGTAATAAAATGATTCTAGCACTTAATAATTCAATTGTCCAAAATTCCATGTTTGCACATTTAGGATGCATGTTTACATAACTTATTATTTTAAAATTATATTTATGTAAGCAGAATTGCTCATTCATCACCAGTGCAAAGGCAACTCAAAATCAGAGTGCCAGAGTTAGCATTTTTTAATAGGCATCTCTAACCCATGTACTGAGAGTAGGATTACAATCGCTAAATCATCCTGTCTCTGGGAACACATATGAACTGGAAACTAATGAGGTAAGCAATTTCAGTTAATTAGAATCAATAGTATCTCCTTTAATTAAACAATATTGATTGCATTATACAGATGGCAGCCTTTTGAAATGATATGCTCTTAAATAAGGAGTCTTTGCCTTGCACAAATATGTCAAAATGCAAGTTTACTTTGACATGGACTATCCCCTTCCTACACATGCCAATATAAGAGCACTTTACATTTGTAAAGTTAGAACTTGTGAGATTTCCAAACACTCATGATGTGATGTTTGATATTACAAGATGTGGGTTGAAGTTGCTCTTGAACTGATAGAGAAGTTGCTCTGAGTAAAATATGAGTGGCTAGTGAAAAGCTTAATTTATCCTGGATATAATTTAAAAATATAGTGAATTACTCAGTGAATTACTACATAATTTAAAATTTTTGAATTAAAATTTTTCTTTAAATCAAAATTTTATGAGAAGATATTACTATATCAAAATTTTGTGGAAGATATTTCTGCCCAAACATCCCACTACATATGTGTTGTGAGAGTAATAACCATGTCTGTGTTGTTCACCAAAGTTTACCTTTTCCTGAGCATATGCTACAAAATAGTTATGCAAGAATATTATCGAGTTATCAGATTATTTTTTAATGTTGCAGTTGATCTATGCAGACAAACATAGCATTCAGTAGCCATGAAGCCACCAGAAGTCTTTACTGCCATGCTGACCTTGTCTACACCTTACTGGACTTCATAGGACTGGTTAGAATCACCCCTGTCATTAATGACCGGCCGCATCATTACCCTCAGTGCACCACTTAGTTTTCACTATTATCACTTTCAAAAAATCATTTTTTTAGTGTAATCCAAAAAGCTTATGGTATAGTTTCAACTCATTTCCTTATATCCTGTAAACCGAAATGAAGAAGAGCTGAGCATGTATCTATTTGGAGAGAATGGACATGTAGCCATCTTCAGAAGAGGAAAGAGTCAGCAAAATGTTTCAATATGTTACACTTCTTTGAATATGAATGAGAAATTATGGGTGTATTGTCAGGACAAAATAAATACAAGACTCCTTGAACGACACACTTTGTCTTCAATGGAAGAAACTGTATCAGATCCTATATTATATGGGTTTTAGGTTGCAATTGTTTGAAATGGGTCTTCAGTAAATGAAATTCAATTGATAGCAATTTGAATGCCAGATTTGAGTTGGCTTCAGGTCAGGCACTATGTGAAAAATTCAAAGTGTATGACTTGGAGAAAAAAATTTGCTTTCACCACGGTTCATGATTTTCAAGATTTGCTTTATTGGTCTTTTTAAAATTAACTGGTATGTGGCATTAAAAGTGCTTAGCACAATATCTGATTGTGGTAAATTTTAGCTCTTTTATTAGACCTCACTCCTCTCTTCAAGCAACTTATTTGGGAATAGAACACTTAATGATTCTTAACTTAGTTCATTCATGTTTCTAGGGTACCTCTCAGGTTCTTTAGTGGAGACTGTAGATTAAAATATATAATTAGGGAAATACATGGATGCAGTCTGTGCCACTATAAGCTTATGTATGCACTTCCTTACCAATGTAAGCAGCATATAGCTAGGAATTTTGTCAGGAAATGGCCTGTAACTATGGTAATGCAGGTAAGTGGGTGTCTAGTAGATACAGAATAAGCAAAACTATTGGCTAGGTTGTTTTTTCAGCTGTCTTCAGATATTTAGGGGTCCAGAAGGTCAATAGAGTTCCACTTATCTGTCTAAGGGGAAAGCAGTAATTATAAACAGTTGTTGTTTACCTTGAGTTTGGGTGGTAAGAAAGTATAGCAATGTATGAAAAGCATGGGTGTTAGCGCTCTGTTCAATTTATCACAAAGCACCCTTCTAGGGTCTTTGCTGGAAATTGGCCTTGAAGCCAATTTTTTTTTTTTTGAGTTACTCAACCAAGAACCAATTCTAAGTTGCCTCTTGTAGGATCCAGCATGTGCCTGGACCTCTGTGACTAAAACAGGTGCAGAAAAGATTGGGCCTAGGGTGATCCAGGCTGGGGATACCAAGCGGAGACAGCCCCCATATTTTGCTGGCATCCCATAGCAGAAACTGGGAGGATGTCAATAACTGTTCAGACAGATGCATTTGCACTTCAAGTCTGATCCTGGATCAGACATCCAGGGCAGTGGAATATGTGATATCTGTGGAGGTTTAGATTCCCTAAATGTGGACTTTTCAGGAGGTCCCTGAGACTAGACACGCAGCAGAGATTGGCATCTTCCCAGGAACAGAGGTTGTGGACCTAATCACAAATACCCTCTGACAGAATTTCAAAGAACAGCCAAGAGTAAACCCCAGCTGCTGCAACTTCCAATGTAGAACTTTGCACAAACACCACTATGGAAGTACATCATTTGTCAGTATTCCCCAGTCTATTCTATCTTATACTGTGAGACAGGAATCTAAGAGCTACTACAACCAGCTTTGCCTCCAGGACACAATGGCTGGCAGTTTGATGAGAAACACAGAGAAGTGGGATTTAACAATCCCCAGTCCTTAACCCAAGGGTTACAGAGCCTAAAAGAAATACAAAGAATGGCACAATATCATAAACAATGAACATCCATCCTTGCCAACAATTTTGGCCAATTCAGCAGAACTAAGCCCTTTATTTCTTGTTAAGGATTTTTCCCATACCTCCTTTTCCTTTTTCAATATTAATTTATTTTTGCTTCTTTTATTCTTCATGGCTGTGTGTGTATGTGCATGTGTGTATACACATGCACATATTCTTGCTGTGCTGATAAGCTCAAGAATGTATATAGAGATAGATGTATTCATATAACTTCTTCTTTATTTAAATTGCTTTCTTTTTCATTTGTTTATTTTTCATTCTTAATTTGACTTTGGTGGGGTAAAATTTTACATGAGTTTGATCTGTTTTGATTTTTATTTATCTGGTTGTCTGTACCTTTGTTTTATCTTTTTTTTTTTTTCTCTTATTATCCTTTCTTCACTCAGTTGTCCCACTAATAGCTAAATTTTTCTGATCCCTCTTCCTCTCTTTCATTATTTTATTGCTTTTAGTTATTTTTTCTCCTCTTTCTTTATTGTTGTCATCTGCTACCCCTCTCTTTCTTCCCCTCTGTTTACGTTTAAATATTTCAAACTTTCTATTGCCTTTCTAGCCTAGTTGCTCTTAACCTAAGGAACTATGATTTTACTATCTGATAGTAATATAGCTTGTGTAATTCCCACCCAATTCATGTTTCTGTAATTATTAATACAGTGAATGATATAATAGACACCTGCTGTTTAATGTCTTATCTGGTTCCTGGTTGTTTATTGTTGATCCTTATATTAAATACTGACCCCACCCTTCCCCTATAGGCAGAATTAGTGTTTTAGATGTCAGAAGAAACATCAGATATTTATTTAAAAGCTGTATATCACTTGCTAACATTATTGCTATGATTTCCCTTTCTCTAAGAGGGGCTGGGAAGTGATCAGAACACTACAAGTTTACAGGTTAGAGATTCTGTTGCTGAGTAAAACTCACAAACCAGCCAGGTAACATATAAATTAGCCCCGCTCAAACTCCAACAATACTTCAAGACATAGACTAGGGGAAACAAAAACAAATAAATGACCAATCCCCAGTAAAAATGACAATCAGAAGGGGACCTCAGGATCCATTTTGGTACATCTACTCATAGACCAGAAAAGAGAGAGAAGTCCCCAGAACAAAAAGTATAACTACACACCAAATATCAATATTATAGAAAAGGAAGAGGAATCCCTCTCAACAGATGCACATGTTTAAGACCTCTGAAAATATAAGGAACCATGTAAACAAATCTCCTCCTTAAATTTACTATACCACAGAAAAGGAACTCACGGATATGAAAGTAGATGAAATTCTAGAGAAAAACTATAAAGTTAATTACTAAAATGTTCAATGAACCAAAAGATGATCTATAAGAAAACAAATTCAGAAGGCAAAAGACCATTTTAATAAGGAAATAGATATCTTCAAAAAAAAAAAAATAAGAACTGGAAATGAAAGACATGTGAATCAAATTAAAAATTCACTTGAAAATATCAGAAACAGCTTATATTATTTAGAAAATCAAACTTGAGGCCTCAAAGAGAATATCAGGCCTTGAAGACAGATTATATGAATTTTAATACTCAACATGCAATAAAAATAAATAAAATATTATGATTAGAATACACAAGAAATCTGAAGCAACATCGAGACTAAATTGAGAATCATTAGAACAGAAGAGAACATGGAGATACAGGTTAAAGGCATTGTGATTCTTCAGTGAAATAGTAGCAGAAAGTTTTCCTATCTTTAGAAATGGGATGAACATCCACACACAGGATGTCTCTCAAACCCACAATAGATAAGATCAAAAAAGAAACTTTTTTAGACATATAATAATAAAAATGCCTACATAGAAAATAATATTAAAAACTGAAAGAGGAAAACATTAGGTCATATTTAAAGGCAAATCAATAAGGCTTACTCCTAACTTCATAAATCAGACCTTAAAATCAAGGGTGACTCAGAATAAGATATTCCAAACCCTAAAAGAAAACAATTGCACACCAAGATTGATATATCAAGCAAAGCTCTCTTTCAGAACTGATGAAGAATTAAAATTTTGCAAAATAATATGAGCAAAAAGAATTCATTACTAGTAAGCCAGCAATACAAAAAAAAGGTAAAGATATACTACACAAAGAAGCACTCAAAAAAAAAAAAAAAAAAAAAAAAAAAAAAACCTAAAGTTCACAAATGAATGAAACACTCTAGAAGACCAGACAACAAACTTAATGAAAATCAAGACTGAATTAATTTTATCAAACAAAACAAAATGACAGAAAATAACAAAAATCTATTTATAATAACACCAAATGTAAATTGTCTCAATTCACCAATTAAAACACAGATTAGCAGAATGAGTTAAAAAGCAAGATAATATGATGTTACAAGAGACTTATGTTATAGGCAAAGACACAGATAGGCTAAAGTAAAAGGATGGAAATATATTCCATGAAAATGGAGTCTGAATAAAAGCAAGAGTAGTTATTCTTATATCTGACAAAACAATTTTTAAGCAAAAATTAATTAGAAGGAACAAAAAATGACAATACATACTGGCAAATGGAACAATTCAACAAAAAGATATGACAGTAAATAATTATGCCCCAAATTTTGAAGCACTTAATTACATCAAAACAAAAATACTTTAAAACATTAAATTGCAGGTAGATTTCAATGCAATGATACTGGGTTATTTAAACACATTCCTTTCACCAATAAATAGATAATCCAAAAATAAAGTCAAGAAAGACATTTCCAACCAAATAATACTATAAGTCAAATGTACCTAACAGACATCTGCAGAATATTTCATTGAAAAAGAGCTGAATTAATTTTCTTCTCAGCAGCTCATGGAAAATTTTCCACAGTAGACCATCTTCTAAGTCAATGCAAGTCTTAGCAATTTTTAAAAAATGGTGTAATCCTATCCATTCTATAAGATCATAATGAAATGAAAATAGAAATAACCACAAGAAAAATTACACATAATACATCAAGATTGAAAAATACTCTTTTAAATGTGTGTGTGGGGGGGAGAAATTAAGAAATTCTTAGAAACAAATGAAAATGGAGGTACAACATGTAAAAATCTCCAGACAGTATGAGGGCAGTTCTAACATGAATATTCACAGCATTGAATGCCTGAATTGGAAAAACAGAAAGATTCCAGATAAGCAATCTTATGCTATACTTCAAGGTCTTAGAAAAGGAAAAACAAACTGATTCCAAAATCATAGGAAGACAAAAAATAATTAATATCAGAGCAAAAATAAATGAAATTGAGAATTAAAAATTACACAGTATCAATGAAACAAAGAGTTGGTTCCTTGATAAGGTAAATAAGATTGATAAAACCTTAGAAATACTCAACAAAATATAGAGAGAGGACTCAAATCAATAAAATTAGAGATTAAAAAAGCAATACAAGCTCAGACACTTCTGAAATCTAAAGGATCATTAGAAACAATTTGGGAAATTTATACTCCAAAAACTGGAATACTAGAAGACATTGATAAGTTTCTCAACATACAACCTGCCCAAATTGAACCAAGATGATACAGAAAACCTAAACAACCAATATCAACTAATGAGATTGAAACAGCAATTAAAAGCTTTCCTACAAAGAGCCCAAGAGAGAATGGACTCTAAGCTGAGTTTTTCCAGACCTTTAAAAAAGAACTGACACCAGTCTTCCTCAAATTATTCCATGAAATAGAAAGGGAAGAAACCTCCTCAATACATTTTATGAAGCCATTATAACTGTGATACCAGAACCAGACTCATCAATGGAATAAATCTAGAGACCATATCCCTAATGAACAGGCAAAAATTCTTAATAAAATATTAGCAAATTTCATTCAAAAACAGATCAAAGAGATAATATAAAATTATCAAGTGGTTTTATCCTAGGGATGCAATGTTGGTTCAACATATACAAATCAGTAAACATAATTCACCACATAAACAGACAAGAATTATATGATCATACCAATGGATGCACAAAAGGCCTGAGATAAAATTCAGCACACATTAATGAGAAAAATTCTGGAGTAACCAGGGATAGAAGGAACAAACCTAACATTCTAATGGATATATATGAGAATCCAAACCCAATATATACTGAATGGAGAAAAACTGAAAGCAGGTTCTCTAAAATCAGGAACAAGATAAGAATGTCTATGTTCACCAATCCTATTCAATATAGCTCTTGAAACTCGTTATAACAATCAGGAAGAGAAGGAAATTAAAGGGATACCAAAAGGAAAAGAAAAATTCAATTATCTCTGTTTCCTGAAGATATGATTCTTTAGCTAGAAGATCAAAAACTCCACCAGAAGAGTTCTAGAGCTGATAAATGAATCAGCAAAGCAACAGGATGCAATATCAACAATCTTGTTATTCTTTTCCTATACTCCAATTGTGAATCTGCTTTAAAAGAAATCTGGAAAACTATTCTATTCACAATAGCCTCAAAAATAAAATACAATATTTGGGAATAATTCTAACTAAGGTAAAGATGTCTATAGTGAAAATCATAGAACACTGAAAAAAGAAATTGAAGAATATATTAGAATTGGAAACACTTCCCATGTTCTTGGAAAAGCAAAATTAAAATTTTTCAAAATGACCATATTACCAATTGTCTTATAGAGATCCAATGCAATCATCATCAAAATACCAATGACTTTTTTTCACAGAACTAGAAAAAAATCCTAAAATTCATTTGGAATAATAAAATATCCAGAATAGCCAATGCAATTCTGAGAAAGAGTGATACTGGAGGTTTCACAATACAGATCTAAAATTAGAGTAAAGAGCTATAGTAACAAAAACATCATGGTACTGGCAACAAAAATAGATGTGAAAACCAAGGGAGTATATAAGTACAGACAAACCCATATACTTATGCTCATCTGATACTTTTTACAGGTCTCAAAAATATATGTTGGAGAAAAGATAGCTTTTTAACAAATTGTGCTGGGGAAAACTGGATATCCATAAATGGAAGAATAATCCAGATCCTTTTCTCTCACCCTGAACAACTGTCAAATGAAAGTGGATCAAAGACATAGGAATTAGACCAGAAATATTGTAACTACTAGAAGAAAACATAGAGTCAACAATCTAACATATTGTTGCAGGTACCAAATTCCTTTACAAGATCCCTGAAGCTCAAGAAATGAAACAAAGAATCAAAAGTGGAAGACCTCAAATTAAACAGCTTCTGCTCAGCAAACTAAATGATTAAAAGCATGGAGAAAAAGCTTATAGAATGAGAATAAATCTTTGTCATCTACTCCTCTGATTGAGAATTAATATACAGAATATATAAAGAACTCAAAAACCTGAGTTCAATCCCCAGCACCACAAAAAAAAAAAAGAACTCAAAAAGCTTAATACATAAGAAAGCCAGATTTTTAATATCAAAAGAAAAAAGTGGGCAAAAAATCTAAATAAATATTTGTCTAAAGAAACACACACACACACACACACACAATAGAGTTTTTCTCAAGTATAAAAGAGAATGAAATCGTGGCATTTGCTGGTAAATGGATGGAACTGCAGAACAAAATAAATCAGACCCAGAAAATCAAAGGTCAAATGTTTCCTCTCATATATGGAAGTTGGAACAAATTCATGATAAATATGTGTGTATGGGAGGGGTGGGTTTTATAATGAAAGAGGGAATGTCAGTGGAGTAGAAGGCTATTGAGAGGGAAATAAGAGGGATGGTAAAGTGGAGGGAATGAGGAATGAATTTGACAAAATTATGTTATGCACATGTAAAAACAAAGCACAGTAAATTCCAACTTTGTTATTCTCTAAAGCACCAATTTAAAAAATAAACAGAAGAATGACCAGTAGGACAGAGGAAAAGGAATAGAGAGAGAAATGAGGGGAAGGAAAAGGAAGCCACTGGGGACCTAACTGGAGCAAAGTAAATCCCATGTATGCATGATCATGTTGGAGTTAACTCAACCATTATGTATAAAAATAATGCTCTAATAAAAGCATTTTTAGAAGTAATCAGAATCCAAGTTTTATTCATTCCATGAATCCCATCTGTTAGTTGTAGTAAAATAAAACATTTTTGGCTACTCAGTATCATCAAGGACCCAGCACTGAAATGTAATACCAGAAGACACTGTTCAGAAACCAGTCCCATGATACAAACAAGGCAAACAATGTGACACACTTAACATGCTGTTTGCAACAAAATTTAGGACTCCTTTGAGACTACTCCTATGAAATTGTGAATTTCTAATTTCAAACCTTCCATTTTGGGAAGAAAAAAATTGAATAAATATAACTGCTTTAATGTGACTAATTTTCCCCTTCAAAACTCATGTTAAAATTTAATTACTGCAGCAAAGTATTAAGAGGTAGGGTCTTTGAGATGTTATTAAGTCATAAGAATTCTGCTCCAAATGAATGAATTAATTCATTACTGTGAGAGCATGTTCCTTATAAAAAGTCAAGTTTACTTCCCGTCCTTCTATTTCTATTCTATTTCACCTTGCTTTCCACCACAGGGCAATGCAGTGAGAATGCCTTCCCCAGAGGACAAATCTTGATCTTGGCATTTCCATCTTCTAGAAATGCAGGGGAATAAATTTCTAATCTTTTTAATTGTCCAACCTATAATATTCTGTTATAGCAGAACAAAAGGAAATAAGACACCTGCCTTCTACTTCAATTGCAAAGTTTCTTATAAAATGTGTTTTCCTTGCCCCAAATAAGAATCATATTTAATATTGCAATATCCAAAAGCCAAATCACCTCAGCTTAATAAACTGAGACATTAGGTTCCTAGATTTTATTTCCAAGGTCTTTGTACTAGTTAAGTTTTTCATCTTTTCTCAGGTATCTATATTAACTCTGCTAATAAGACAAACGCTAATGTTTGAAAACAAGAAATTAAATAACAAGAGTAAAAATATTGTGGTTTTAAAAGACATGTATTGATATGTCCTTTGAAAATAAATATAGGGGCTGGGGAGATAGCTCAGTGGGTAAAGTGCTTGCCTTGCAAGCACAAGGCCATGGGTTCAATTCCCAGCACCACAAAAAAAAAAAAAGAAAATAAATATATACTTCAGGAAGTGTGGGGGGGGTGTTAAATACTGTGGGTTGAATTCAGAGGTATTTCTTTATCTCTTAGCTGCATACCCACCCTCCCAACCCTCCCCACCACCAGGTTTATTTGTTCTTTTTAGACATCCATGACAGTAGAGTGTATTTTGACATATTATGCATACATGGAGTGTAACTTATTCTAATTACGATCCTATTCTTGTGGTTGTACGTGATGTAGAGTTACATTGGTCATGTATTCATATATAGAGGTAGGACAGTCATTCTACTGTCTTTCCTATTCCCATCCCCTTTCCCTTCCTTTCATTCCCCTTTGTCTAATCCAATGAACTTCTATTATTTCCCTCTCTACCCTCCCTTGCTGTAGGTTAATGTTCACATACAAGAGAGAACAATTGGCTTTTGCTTTTTGGGGACTGGCTTATTTCACTTAGTGCAATATTACCAGCAAATGCCGTAATTACTTCTTCTTTATGGCTGAGTAAATTCCATTGTGTGTATACATATACCACCTTTTCTTTGTTCATTCATCTGATGTAGGCATCTTGGTTGGTTCCATAGTTTGGCTGGTGTGAATTGAGGTGCTATAAACCTTGATGTAGCTGTTTCACTGTAGTATGCTGATTTTAAGTCCCTTGAGTATAAACTGAGGAGTGAGATAACTGGGTCAAATGGTGGTTCCATTCCTAGTTTTTTAAGGAATCTCCATATTGCTTTCCATAGTGGTTGCATCAATTTTCAGTCCTGCTAGCAATGTATGAGCATTCCCTTGTCCCCATATCCTTGCCAACATTTATTGTTTCTTGTATTCTTGATAATTGCCATTCTGACTTTAGTGAGATGAAATCTCAGTGTAATTTTAAATTGCATTTCTCTAATTTCTCAAGATGTTGAATATTTTTTCATGTATTTTTTGACCCATCATCTTTGTTCTTCTGTGAACTACCTGTTCAGTTCTTTTGCCCATTTATTGATTGGGTTATTTGGTTTATTTGGTGTTAGGTTTTTTGAGTTCTTCGCATATCCTGGAGATTAATGCTCCATCTGAGGTGCAGGTGGTAAAGATTTTCTCCCATTCTGTAGGCTCTCTGTTTATGTTCTTGGTTGTTGTATTTGTTGTTAAGAAGCTTCTTAGTTTGATTCCATCCCTTTATTGATTGTTGATTTTATTTCTTGTGCTTTAGGAATCTTATTGAAGAAGTTAGTTCTTAAACCAACATGGTAGAGATTTGGGTCTACTTTTCCTTCTAGTAGGTGCAGGTTCTCTGCTTTAATGCCTAAGTCCTTGATCTACTTTGAGTTGAGTTTTGTGCGGAGTAAGAACTAGGGTTTCAATTGCATTCTACTTCATATGCATTTCCAGTTTTCCCAGCACCATTTGTTGAAGAGGCTATCTTTTCTTCAATGTATGTTATGGTGCCTTGTCTAGTATGAGATAACTGTATTAATGTGGCCTTGTCTCTGTCTTCTATTCTGTTCCATTGGTCTTCATGTTTGTTTTTGTGCCTATACAATGCTGCTTTTGTTACTATTGCTCTGTATTTTAATTTAAATTTGGTGATGCCTTCTACTTTGCTTTTCTAACTAAGGATTGTTTTGTCTATTCTGGGTCTCTTATTTTTCTAAATGAATTTCATGATTGCTTTTTCTATTTCTGTATAGCACATCATTGGAATTTTAATAGGCATTACATTAAATATATGTAGCACTTTTGGAAGTATGGCCATTTTGACAATATTAATTCTGCCTATCCAAGAACGTGGGAGAACTTTCCATCTTCTAAGGTCTTCTTCAATTTCTTTCTTTAAAGTTATGTAGTTTTCATTGTAGAAGTTCTTCACCTCTTTTGTTAGATTGATTTCCAAATATTTTTTTGAGACTATTTTGAATTGGATAGTTTTCCTGATTTCTCTTTCAGCTGACTTATCATTGGAACACAACCGATTTATGGGTGTTAATTTTATATCCTGCTCTTTACTGAATCTGTTCATGAGATCAAGAAGCTTTTTGATGGAGCTTGTTGGTTCTTTTAAATATAGAATCATATCTTCAGCAAATAGGAATATTTTGGTCTCTTCTTTTCTTATTCATATCCTTTTAAGTTTTTCTTTTGTCTACTTGCTCTGGCTAGTTTTTCAAAGACTATGTTGAACAGGAACAGTGAAAGAGGGCATCCCATCTTGTTCCAGATTTTAGAGAATGTCGAATTTTCTGTCATTTAGAATGATGTTGTCAGCCCCCTCCCCCCACACACATACCTCCTTTTATTGAGACAGGATCTCACTTCATTGCTTAGGTCCTCACTAAATTGCTAAGGCTGGTCTAGAAGTTGCAATTCTCCTGCCTCAACCTCCCACGTGGCTGAGATTAAAGGCATGGATCACCAAGCCCAGAAGAATGATTTGCAATATCTAAATTTTTTTGAAACCCTTAGGATAGACAAGTCTCTTAGAGATTTTAGGCTCATGTAACACTGAACCCATGTAACACATAGATAGCAAACTTTCCCTCCCATGTAATCAGTGAAAGATATATGAGCAAATATGCCTCAAGGAAGATAGGTCTCCCACCACTAGTTGTTCTGCCTTCAGATATTGATGAGAATGTCGCACCACTACAAGGAAAAAAAAAAAAAAACAGGAATAAGTCATTCTTTTTAAGTTTTATGTTTTTCGGAACACTGATTGATTTACATCATTTTTGATACAAAAAGAAAAAAATGAACTGTTATCATTATAGAAGAAAACAAGGGAGTTACTTAAGAGTTTTCAAAGTTAAAAAACTTTTTTGAATTATCCCTCAAGAATCATAAATGTTTTAAAGAAATTGACCCATATGACAGTTGACAACATCCTAGGATAAAATGTGATTGGTAACCACCTTCATGTCAATAATGATATTTCAATCTGCATCACAATTAAAGGTCTACTAGCCTGGAGATCAGGATTTTTATTTTTGTTTTCAGTAAAAGTGAGATATTGATTTAAAAATAATGCTTCTTATTGTCTACTGCTCTATGTTAGGACTTTTCAAGACACTGAGGTTAAAAGGAGATTTTCTAAATTTGAACTATAAATAATTAGATTGATGCTCCTATAAATTTGAGCTCAATTCATTTAGAAAGCATTTAATTGGACTTTGAATACCCACACCTGTAAAATTAGGTATTGATGAAATATAATGCTTTAGCAAGGTTTGTTAATAGAGGTCCTGAGAGTTTTTCTGCTTTGCAGAGTCAGAGACTGACAAATGCCTTTAAAAAAAAAAAAAAAAAGAAAGAAAAGAAAAGAAAAAACAAGGGATTGAACCCAGGGGTGCTTAACCACTGAGCTGGATCTCCATCCCTTGTTTTTTTATTTATTTTTTTATTATGAGGCAGGGTCTTCCTAAGTTGCTTAAGGCCTTGCTAATGTGCTGAGTCTATCCTTGAACTTGTGATCCTCCTTCCTCTACCTCTTGAGTCACTGGGATCAAGTTATGGGTCACTACACCCTGCCTAACAAATGCCTTCTAATGGTAATTTCTTTCCTTGTTCAATAGTTACTCTAAGTTACTTAATATGTTAGATTTATTTGGAAGGAAACCATGGATATTTCAACAGGAGAAAATAAATATGAGAGCATTTTAAAAGTAGGCCTTCTCTTTTGTAGACTAAATTATCCAAGATCCCTCATCATTTTCTCAAAGGCTTCATTTTGCCTTTGTATGAAATAAGTCTTTAACAAATGTATTTCAATTTATAGTAACTAGATATCAGCTTTCAATTGGCTCTAGGTAATATACAGTGAATAAATATAAAGAATTAAAAAGGATCAGCAAAGTCTACTATTGATGGGCATAAAGGTTTAGTATTCTATTTAGCTGGTGTGTGCCTGATCTTTATTAAAAATCGAGATGATGCACCTTAATTATAGTGCAACTGTTGGAATGCAGATACAACTTCTGTATTTTAATTTTTGTAAAGTTATTGGCTCTTAGAAATATCCCTCAGGAATGTTTATGGGTTACATGTATCTGAGGAGGAGTAGCAGTCTATTAACTTTAATTCTTCCCAACAAGAGTCTTGACTATATATTTTTCTTTAATCCCTAGGCAGGTTAATTTGGAGTTACCAGGCAAATGTTTTTATGCTGATTATCATGCTAGGAAGTTTTTTAAAAAATGTTTGTCTTTCTTTTCTTGGACAAGGTAGCAAATATGACCAGTAGAACTACCATGTCCAACCCCTACTATTGCATTGCATTTCATTAAAAAAAAAAATAATAAGATCTATAACCCAAAGTCAGCCTTGGCTGGAGATCTACTCCTTCCTCCCCAAATGAACAAAAAGCAGATTATTGCTTTGCATTTTATTTGGTATCAAGTTCTTAAATTTCCCCACAACAACCAAGCCACCGTTCACAGATGGAGCACAACTGTACTGAGATCAAAGAACTGTCCCTGACTTTTGTCTTTACTGTGTAACTGCACTTAACTTCTTCTCTGCAGTCTTTTTTTTTTTTTTTTTTTTTTTTTAACACAGTTGAGAAGAAACATACTACTTTGACCTATCTTGGAGAGGACTTAGTACTGAGATAACTATTAAACTTCAAAACTGTGCTTGAATAGACTCATAGAAATATATGCCAATATCAGATGTCTGTTTTTTATTTAACTTGATTCATTTTTGTTTCAGTCATCTTTATTAAGGTGACTTTTGCCTGTAAAGGTTCTTATAAAGTCAGAAGTCTGAGGTGACACAGTCTTTTAGTTTATTGTTTATTCAAACAGACCTCTCATCTCACCCATCTTCTCTAGATTAATTCCATCTAACCTTATCTTTTTGCCTTTATATTGATATTTCTGCTGACTCACACTTTTAAGTTTTTTTACCATGTATTTTTCCAGTCAGTTCTTTCTCTTTCTCCTTATTAATGAACTAAGCATGACCTGTCCAAGGACTGACTTTGCTTATTTCTTTTGTTGTATCTGCTTGGTCATCAGTTGTCCGTTCCTCTTCCAGAGTTTTCCACACATTTTACTTCTGCTAATACTTGGGCAGCCTTTAAAAGAATAATACACACCTTTCAACTTTACATCAAACACAAACAATACAGAATTTGTTCTGCCTGACATTTAAGTCTCAATGCCTATTAATCAACAATGTAGCATTGTTGTGATTAGGAATACTTAGTAGATGTGTCTTTTTAATTGCCTCATGGATGCCATGATGTTTGGTGATCTAATGCAAAATACAAGTCTTGTGAAATTTAGACCACTCCTTAAGAAATCAAAATTAAGGCAGCTCTTTAATTAATTCATTATCAAGTGCCTTAAGTGTCCCAGGCAGAGAATAAAGATGTGATCGCCAATAAAATGAGGCTATGTCTAACTGTTATTTATAAATGATTACGAGTTATAAATCTTTAGCATACTTATCTAAACCTTTCTTGTTCTAGTCTTAACCTCATTTCCCCTTGTTTATTAAACAAAGTGGCTATTAGGGAGTCCATAGGCCTAAAATGCCCATTTAGGTATTCAATTCTTTCATTTAACAAATATTCATTGAGCATCTGTTATTTGCTAGGTCCTATGCAAGGGATACAAAGATGATCATGATTTAGTCCTTGTCCTTAAAGAACTCATAGAATAGAGGAGACAGTTTCATTTTTAAGGAAGAAAATGTGATCAAAAGCAATACAAATAAAAATCAAGCATTTTTAAAATTTTGCTTTGAAATAATTTTTTCTTAAAGTTCCAGTCAAATTTTTAGACCACTGGTTCCTACTAGATATAAAATATTGGAATTAATGGCTAATGATAAAATAAAATACTTCTATTGGTTTGGAAAATCGAGTTTGAGGAATAGGCATAAAGTGGTCAAAACTAGAATACTTTGATAAAACAAATCTTGTGAGGATTGGTACCTGATTCACCTGGCCTGGAATTATGACATAGACACCTTGAGTTGTTGCACTGTTTCTCAACCAGTGTGTACAAGAATCAATTTCAGGACTTACTAAAACAGGTTGCTGGGCCCCACTCCTAGAGCTTCCATTTGGTGGATTTTGAGAGATGCCTTTAACAATATTCCAGCTGATGCTGATACTTCTGGTCTAGAGATTATGCTCTAAGAACCTATGAGTCAAGGCACAGACTAGCCAAGGCAAACTCTCATGATTGCTGTGCATGGAATGTGTACCTAACTGAAATCCACAGCCTTTTAATGAATCACCAAAGATAATTTGTATTAATATCAAAGCACAATACAAATAGAACCTAGCTCCATACCTGGTACTGGTTATATATACATGGGTAGCTTTATTAAATGTCACCTCCTTACGAGACAAGTTTACATGTGACTTAAGCCTCTATTGAATGAAAGTGAATCTATTTGGGATTATGTAATTTTCTAATTTAAATAAGAATGTTATTTTATGATTAGATTTTAGGTGATCCATTCAGACAATAAAAAAATGTGTGTCCCTGTATATGTGAAGCTTTTTAAAACATAGTTATGTAATTATAGCACTTTTTATCTGATAATTAAATACACCATTTATTCACTAACCACCTTTCTGGGTTTCAATTCCTTTTCCTCTTATAGTTCACTGATAAAATGTTATTTATCTCTCTGACTTCATAACCAACTCCTCAGTCATGCATTGGTCTTCATTGGAGATTCAACTTCAATATCATTTACTGCCTTTTGAGCATCAACATGCATCAGCAACAACATAAACCAAAAACAATGTATATGCAATTGAATTGTTATTTTTTAATAAAAGGCATATTACTATTAAGGACACATACAAAAGTTAGAAGATTATTGGGGATTTCTTATTCATTGTGTTTGTCATAAGTATACAGAAATTTTCATGCTACTGTGGTTAAGATTTTAACCCATGTTCCAAATTATACCAAAACCCTATTTAAGGCATGAACTCCTTTTTGTGAATTCATGTTAAGGGGTTAGCACCTAGCACAATACAGTTAATTTATAATAATGTTGTTTATGATATCTATGAGAATTTTGAAGTTAGCTTAAATAATGAGAATTTGGCTTTCAACCTAATTAATATTAAAGCAAATATCATAAAACCAGTTATGAACATTACATTTTGTATGCATTTGAATTGAGTCATCTCTAAAGTCTAATTCTAGGCAAACAAAAATCATGAAAAACTCTGTTTATATCAATTGCATAGGTACACATATTTTTAGTAGGATTGCATGCATTGATTAAATCTTCTGGTCTCTATAAGGAGTTAAAATATTGGAGGTCTAAAAGTTTATTAAAATTCATTTGGCACAAGCTCAACCATGTAGCCTATTCCTTTCCTCCCTTCTCTTCCTCCTCCTTCTTTTGTTTTTTGTACATATAACTGAAACACGAAGTTTTTTGTAATAAACGTGTAAATAAGTAATCAGAATTATGTTGTAACTATCAATTATCCCTTCCTGAAATACATAATTGAATTCAGTATTCATTGAGTAGATTCAATTTATTGTATAATTATCAATAGTCTATGATGGACAAATTGCTTTTAACCATTTTGGAAGAATAAATAATGAGAAAGATAAGACCACTGACCTCTAGAAATTTATCATCTAAGAAATTGTACTTTTATTAATGACTATCGTCACCCTACTGTGCACTAGAACACTAGAACTAAAATAGCTAGAAGAGAGGGGTTTAAATGTTTTGCCACACACACAAAAAAAAAATCAAATGTCAGGAGGCTGAGGCAGGAGGAGTGTGAGTTCAAAGTCAACCTCAGCAAAAGTGAGGCACTAAGTAACTCAGTGAGACCCCGTTTCTAAATAAAATACAAAATAGGCCTGGAGGTGTGGCTCAGTGGTTGAGTGCCCCTGAGTTCAATTCTGGTACCCCCTGCAAAAAAAAAAAAAAAAAAAAAAAAAAAAAAAAAAAAAAAATTAAATGTTTGAGATGATGGTAATGCTAATAACCTTGCTTGATTATTATATAATGTTTAAATATATCAAATATTAAATTGTACCCTTTGCAACTGCACAAATTGTATATTTGAGCTATTATGTCAATTAAGAAATAAACAAGAAAAGCAAGTGAAAAACACCTAAACTTAGACACAAATACAGATAAACACACGCTATTGCTATTGAGTGAAATTTAAGGTCTGATCATTATTATTCTAAAAATAGAGATGGGTGATCTTCATTGGTTTATATTTAACATCCCAGTTGTAGGATTTTTATATGTCTGAGAGACAAAATATTTAAAATGTGCTATGTGTTCTGAAGATTAAGTTCCAGCTATTCTTTCCTTTATTTTCCTGCTGCTTCTTTGCTCTTGCTCTCACTCCTGCTCACTTATATTTTTTTCAAACTCAGCTGTCATTCACACAATGGGAAGACACAGACATAAATTGAGTATGAATATTAATACAGAGAAGCCGTGCCATCCACAGGTTAAGATGCCTGAGGAGAAAATGATTGAAGAGGTGAGTAAAACAATAGAGATACCTGTGATGGGGAAATGTTTTGTCTAACACTTCACTTTCTGCTTTTTCTTTGTTTCTGCATTCTATTTCACTGAGTATGCTTTTAAAAAAAATTGTGCTAACCTTGGACAATTTTTTTGTGCAAGTTAAGCAGCAGCTTTATTGAAACATATGCAACTTTCATTAAAGTTTTTAGAATACACTAACTTCAGAAAATTTGTTGATTATACAGCATTAAGAACAAATTCATTACAGTAATTAACATTCATTCTGTTTTACAATTGTGTTCATGGAAAAATTGTATGTTAGACGATTTTTCTTTTGCTTCATTTTGTGATGAGACTCAGGAAAACAAAGTTTTTCCTTTATACTCCATATCATCACTATACATTTCTCAACCTCACTTTCCATTATCTATAGCCCAAGAAGAAATTGTGAATTTTAGCATTCAAGAACTAGAGAAATCAATCAACCCACACGTTTTCAGTCTTTCACAATTAAAAACTACTTTCAATAGTTAGGAGCCTCTGCCTTATCAGTCAGATGATCTCAAGCCCAGAAAAATGTGCACCTGCTGTAAATTCTTCTTTCATGTGGCACCTATTCTTTGGCAGCAACACTGAACTGATGATTCTGCTTCTTCTTATGATTTTGTGCATACTATTTTCTCCCCTCAGTACTTTGCTTTTAATTATTCCATTGGAAATCCTAACAATTCTTAGTGTTTCCTTCTTCCATGTTCCTAGGGCAATGCCTTAAATAAAACAGATCACTACACAATTGGTCATTAAATATGATATCACTAAATATAGTATTTTATAATTAAATGTTATCTTAAAGTTATGTCACTCTTCTGCTCAAAACCTCTCCATAACCACTCACTACCCTAAATATAAAATCTAAAATATATTGCACAATGTATAATGCTTTTTATGATGCAGTTCACAACTATTTCACTAGATTCAAACTTTGTGGCTGTTTCCCTTGTAATTTCCACTCTACCTGTCTTGGGCTTCTTTCTATCCCCTATACATATTGAATGCTCTTTCCCTTTCTGGTCCTTTAATGTGTGTTTTCTACCACCTGGATTTTCCTCCAGCCTAACCTTGCTGCATTTGTTTAATCACAAATCACGTTGCAGTAAACTGATTCTGGGGTCTTCCCATGACCACATAAACCTTCCTCCTCTCAAGAATAAGATAGATTTCAACACTATCTTTTTCATAAACTCCCCTTCCAATTTTATCTCAGTTCTTACTTTTGTCATTAGTTATTAAATATCAGTGTCCTCTAATTCTCTCAGTTGGACTAAATTCTGGCATGAA